>NW_010322031.1:0-12372 GCF_000700745.2 Antrostomus carolinensis
ATTTTATTTTATTCTATTTTATTTTATTTTTAGCATGAGTCCTTAAAACAAGCTGCACTGCACTTGGCAGCAGTGGTTTCTCTTTTGTTGCAAAAGAGTGTCGTAGAGAGGTACTCATTTGTTCTGGAGCCATCTGAAATGGAGAACAAGCAAGCTTGGCCAAAGGAAGAAAAAGTGTTGTAAAAGTACCATAATAGCCAAAACAGAGCTTTATTGTCAAAGAGAAAATTTGTTTCTCCCCATGCTCTGCATCCAGATTAGTCCAGGGTCAGGGAAAGCCGCGCAGGAAGGGAGCTCTGCGCACTTGATTGATGGAGAAAATTGAATCATCCACATAACATCATAGAATGCTATAGATTGGAAGGGACTTTAAAGCTCATCCAGTTCCAACCCCCCTACCAGCAGCAGGGACACCTTCCACTAGACCAGGTTGCTCAAAGCCTCATCCAACCTGGCCGAGAACACTTCCAGGGAGGGGGCATCCACAACTTCCTTGGGCAACCTGTTCCAGTGTCTGACCACCCTCACAGTGAAGAATATCTTCCTAATGTCTAATCTAAATTTATTCTCTTCAAGTTTATAACCATTTCTATGGTTATAACATGATGACTCATGACAAATGAGAGCAGCACCTCAGCAGACTACCACAAAATCAGAGTATACCCAGCTGTATCTGGGTGCACCAGCCCTCCTGTGTGTACCAAAAGGCACCTGCATCTGTTGAGCATCAGCAGCATCCTGGCAAGCCCCACAAATGCACAGGATCCCACCATCACCTGGTGCATCTGCCATAAAACCAAGGAGGACAAGAAGAAACTAAGAGGAAAAGGTGCTTGCTGAGTTGCAGGGATTCAATATTTTCACATAAAAATGCAAGTGGTGAAGTCAGCTGAAATGGGAGGAGGCTGGAGGCATTATATTCTAGGGTGAGGAATAGTCTGAAAATCTCCTTTCTCTTGTCACCAGTTTGCTTTTCTGTGACATATGTGCATACACCACGCACATAGGAGGAACAGAGGTACTTACAGATAAAAAGCATTAGGAATAGAACTGGTCAAAAATCCAAAGTGTGTCTGATAAGTGGACTTATTTTCAATTTTTTTCTTTCCTTTTGAAAATTTGGGCAGTTTTACTATTTTACTTCAGCAGCAGGAGTCATGCAACAATGGATCTTTGTGTGTATGAGCTTGGAATTTATCTATATCCAGAGTATTTCTACATGAATAAATATTGTATATATCCTAACAGCAATGGTAAGAGGCCTAATTAACAACCTTTAAGGAAAGATAAGCAATTAAAAGTCAGCAGAAGACAAAGCATATGCAATTTTTAGATCATTTCCTTTAGCAGTATTTTATGTTGGAGGCAAAGAAAGTGCCGTGGAATCCCGCTGAAATGCAAAGCTGTCATGTAAAATGCTGCATTATCCATGCACCTCATGTCTCCAAAACCTCACATTTTTTACAACATGCTGAGTACAATTTAATTAAGAATCTTCATGCAGGGACTGTTGTCAAAGTGTGCTTTTCTCTGCATGCAGTAGTTCATAGTAAAAAAAAAAAAAAAAAGAAAGTATAATCCAATAGTAAGTGGAAAATCTGTAGCCAGACTCCTGCAAAGCCTCCGAAATGCCAATTAAAAAAGATTAAATAAAACAGAATGTAATTTTGAGTTATTATTTCAGAAAGCACATCCATAAATTATAAAGTGCTGCTCCCACCAGCAAGTTGCAGAACCTAATAGGAGCACATTAAGACGCCGGTGTCTTCACAAGGAACTGTTGAATAGGTAATAATATTGTTCTCAAAGAAAAAAAAAAATTATATTAAGAAAGAAAGTTGTCAAAGAAAAAAAAATTAAATTAAGCAAAACCACCGGGATGATTTAAAAGCAGAGTGAATTAAGCTGAAAGACGGTGTGTTGAGGATGCTAACAACAGAAACACTATGTTGCCCTAAAGCACAGGAACAGGGTTGGCCCTGCCTCCCCATCCCCAATTCTGGCCATTTATCCTTTGCAGGATGAGGTCTTGAGTCTCTCAAGCTTGCTAACAACTAGGGTTTGAAAAATCAGCCTCTCGCATCTCAAAAATAGGGTTTACACTTTGAAATTACTCAGCCATGCTGCTGAGAGAGGGACAGAAAACAGAAACAGGCAGACAGAAAGAAGAAAAGATAGGAAGAAACATTTTCAGGACAAACAAACTCAATTTTGCAACACTGTGATCTCCAGCAAGGTAGCAAAATTGAAGTGGAAGTTTTCCAGTGCTATTGGAGCAGAGAATTCTTGTCCACAAAACTGTAATTACTGATTTTTATCGACTTGCCATTGCAGCAAGTAGTGCAATATCTATATGAGGCACTTAAACACCTCCATCTAATCCTAGGACATCCCTGATACAACTGTCTTTAAATGTGTAATCATTTTTTTATATGGAAATTGTATAACGATTTGGCCACAGCAAGAACTTTAGCAGGTATAATTTCAAACTACCTGAGCATTCAGGTAGGAAAATTCTGATCTCAAGCCCACTTGCCATAATTTTCAAACACACTAAAAATTATTTTCGTATAAAACATGTAGTATTTCTGGCATGCATGCCCACGTTCACAGAGATCACCTTACCTCAGCATTCAGCTTTCTTGGTAATGCAGGAAGAACAGCTTCACATCACCAAAACATGGGTGGCTGAGAGACCCTGAGCTCTACTTAGTCATTGTGTTGATATTAATACCAATCATTACAAAAATACAAACAATAATTTGTAAAACTGGTAAATACCCTCTCATCTAAAACCACTGCAGTGAAAAATCTGTGCTTCCTTCAGAATCCATTTCAGAAAAAGCACATAAAAAATACCAAAGCCCTTATAAGGCTGAAATCAGCCTCTCACATCTCCAGTCCTGGGAGACTGTACGTTTAGATGTTGACATATTCAGAATTATCCAGCTGACCCAGAATGTTACCTTATAAAATGCAGGAGTCCATTTGTACAGTGCATGTGCTTTGCTCTGTGATGGGACATTTATGGTACTATAGAAATGGTTCAGAATGATTTCATAAGCTACATAAGTAAAACACAATAACTGTACATCACAGAATAGTCAAACTGTAGATGACACAACTCAACACAACATCTAAAAATGGATTGGTGTGAGGTTATAGTTTTCCATGTTTGGATTTAAGGAAGTGCATCTTTATTTTACATGTTACCTACATATACAGTGCCCTGGATATTTCTGAGAAATTTTAATTTAATACATCAGTGAGGAATCCTAAGTTATAAGCCAGAATACTTCACATCTAGAAGTTTAGAGGCGCTATTAATTTAATATTTCATCTCAAATACAGAGCAAATAGCTCCTAAAAAACCGTACAGATCCCTTAACATCTAAAGAGGGCTTATAACCAATACCAGTGTAATACTGAGTTTCAAACTGAGAGAGACAAAATTAATTTGTAGTCTTGCTATAAAGATAGAGCAGTTGCAGAAATCCCAGGGGACTTCAGACCAGATATTCAGCTGTTACGAACCGATGTAGTTTTATATGTGCAGTATGATGTCCACTATGGAAATTTTCTAACACAAAGAATAATAGGGCTCAATTCACAGGGATATGAATAATTCAGGAAATAAATCTGAAGGAGCATCTGCTCTGAAGGAAAGGCAAATTAGGCTTGTATTACTTCTTGCTTTACTTCTGAGTAAGATTATTAAGTATGTAAATGTGTGAATTTAAGATCTTGTAACTGTTTGAATACTCACTTCTGTGCCAGAAGAATAAGGGAACAGATTTTTGGCTAAAATCCATGCTGATCTGGTTTGATATTGTTCTATCTGCATATATCACAGATAAGTGTATAACCCACACATTTTGTTTAAAATGGAAGGAGGTGGGTCAAATTCTGGCTTCCCCCAAACTATCTGAATGGCTGGAATGCTAGTACTTTGACTTCCTTATTTTTTAACTTGATTACTTCAATTGTTACTCAACACATCCAATTATCCTACCTCCTAGTAATATGCAGTGACACGTTCAGAGCATGTGGATCTAGCCAAAGAACTGTATAGAAAATATATGGTTTTGCCTTTTTTCTTCTTGCACTGAACAGCACACCTCTTTAACAGCAGCACAATGTACAGGCTCCAGTGAGACACAACAATTTGACACTTAGATGGTAATTGAAAACATAAAGGATCCAGCTCATCAGTTGAACTTCAGTGGAGGCAGGCAGCTAACATCATCTGACGATTCACTTCACAGGTTTTTAATAGAGCAGTCTATTACACAGATAACCCTTATAAAGTATTTATCTCTCTGCTATTACAGTAATGTCTCAGTGCTTCTGGAGTGTTAAAAACATATTTACCCTCAAAAACTGGTAAAGCAAGAAAGTGCTCACTTTGCAGATAAGGGACAGAGTATACAAGTACACTTGACACCCACAGCATCCAAGGAGTTTAGGTACCTGCAGTATGGTAAATACCAAGTCCTTTAGAACATCAGTGCCTGAGTTCCAAGCAGAAGTCACACAGGACACCTGGAGGTGGGGGAGCAAGGGAAGACAGAGGACTGGCCCTGGTTGCCCTGAGTTTCAGATGCTCATACCTCAGTTGTTTACCTGTTTTGCTTCTCTTTCTGCTTTATTCCAGCAAGCAAAATTCCTAGGGATGCCTGATCTCCTGTGCTAGGTCCAACAAAGTGTCTGGATAGCCCAGTATCCCCTTTTTAACAAGAAAGGCATGTAAAGAAAATACTATATATTCCTGAATTCTGGCAGTTGGTCATTTAGGATCATGCTATGACTGTGTTTAATAGCTGTTTGCACAGCTTTCTTCCACACCTCTGTCTGGCTCCTATTTGTACTTCTTTAGACTTTTGGCCTCCCAATATCCTGGAGCAATGAGGTCAGTAGCTTAAGCGCAAGCAATGTGAAAAATACACTTTATTTGTTTTAAACTGTCTGCACCATGAGTTCATTGCATGCAGTCTGTTTCTTGTACAACAAGAAAAAAAGTGGACCATTGTTCTCCTCCACTGTATTTTGGGGTATTTTTTTCATAACTAAAACATTCAGACTGCTCTGATCCTAATGGTTTTGGAAAAATATGAAAAAATTCACCCAGCAGTGGCATTTTGGGTAGAACTATTTTTAAAGATATGATTAAAAAAAAAACCACAAAAACCAAAGTTAATAAAAATAATAGGATCTACAGAAAATCTGCAATTTATACAGTATACTTTGTCTATATAGAAAACAAACTAAAACTAGAACTCTTCTGCATTTTTTTTTCTAACACAGCAAGTCTTTGTTCTTCATTAAATAAGCCTTATGACACCTCCATAAATTAAACAATATTCATATTTTTCAGACTTGCCAAGAAGTCCTAAACCAAAAACCCATTAAAGAAAGTACTTCTATTGGGAAAGCTCTTGCACACATGGCTTGTTAATGAAGTGACAATGTGTATTTAAGCGTACGCTTGCTTCTGTCCTGAACTGGGGCCTTCCCAGTGATACAACTACCACTAAGACTCAGTATTAGAGTAAACAAAAGCCCATTACCTCTTGCCAAGTTACTAGAGTTGGAATTTCAAATGAACCTGCTGGAATTTGACATCCAAATCCTGCTGAAAAAATCCCATTCCCTTAGCAACCTTTCAAAAGCCTACCTGAGGCAAACAATCCTATGCCTTCACAAAATGGAATAAAGCTTGTTAGCATGTCCTTCCTGCATAAAATGTCCCTTGGATAAAGCTTGATACAAGTCAGATGCCATACACAGTAACTTTTGGTAACTTAAGAAAACATGGACATTAATTGGCAGCCACTCTGGAAACCAACAAACGTCAATAACAAGGAAGATACTGTTCCATTGCATGATGTGTACATCAGTCATCGCAGCAGCTTCCAAGTTACACAAGTGCTTCAGAAGAGAGAGTTGGCAGCTATCTTACATTCCCTCCTCCACGAATCTCATCCTGCATCCATCACACTAATAAAGCAGTCTGCAAGCTGGAAAAAAAATAATCCTACAGAACAGCATCAAATATATTCTATTGATCTGTAGAGCTGAGATTTGGCAAAGCCCCAACCTTCTTTTTCTCCTCACAAATCCAAGAGAGCAGCTACAGGTCCAAAAAAATTTCCAATAGGAAGACATAGAGGCCATAAAGTCTGAGACTTCTTCAGAAGTGACTGAAAGAAAACTTTCACCCTGCTAGATTTACAGTTTGGAAAGCCATTACAAAATTCCTTTCTCTCCAGTAAGTTATACATCCTCTTTTAACTTCCAGATTTACCCATAGGAAGAAACCACATTGTCTAAATGCCCAGCCTGAGCACAAACACTATTTTAAAAATATTATGTGAACCACCGGATGGTCATGACAAGTGTCTGTTGAAAAAGGCCCTATGAAATTTTGCATAGAATCATAGAATGGTTTGGGTTGGAAGGGACTTCAAAGATTATCCAGTTCCAACCCCCCTGCCAGCAGCAGGGACACCTTCCACTAGGCCAGGTTGCTCAAAGCCTCATCCAGCCTGGCCGAGAACACTTCCAAGGAAGTGGCATCCACAACTTCCTTGGGCAACCTGTTCCAGTGTCTGACCACCCTCACAGTGAAGAACTTCTTCCTAATATCTCATCTAAACCTGCCCTCTTCCAGTTTAAAGCCATTGCCCCTTGTTCTATCAATACCTCCTGTTGTAAATGTCCCTCCCCAGCTTTCCTGTAGCCCCTTCAGGTACTGGAAGGCTGCTGTAATATCTCCCCAGAGCCTTCTCTTCTCCAGGCTGAACAGCCCCAACTCTCTCAGCCTGTCCTCACAGCAGAGCTGCTCCAGCCCTTGCATCATCCTCATGGCCTCCTCTGGACTTGTTCTAGCAGGTCCATGTCCTTCTTGTGTTGGGTGCTCCAGAACTGGACAGAGTACTCCAGGTGGGGCCTTACGAGAGCAGAGTAGAGGGGGAAAGAATAGATGAGCTAGATGAGGAAGATTAATGAGATGATGAGAAAAATCCCCAGATTTCTCTGAGCTGCTCCAGCATTCCTTGCTAACTAATGTTCTCACACGCCCCAACATTGAGTCAAGATACCAGACGCAAAACATTTTAAATTAATTTTAGAATGTTGTGAGTTAGAAGGGACCCACAATGATCATCAGTCCAACTGCTGTCCCTGCATAGGAAAATCCCAAGATTCAGACCATATGTCTGAGGGCCTTGGCCAAATGCTTCTTGAATATTGTCAAGCTTGGTGGCATGACCATGTCCCTGGGGAGCCTGTTCCAGTGCTCCACCACCCTCTGAGTGAAGAACCTTTTCCTAATGTCCAACCTAAACTTACCCTGGCACATCTTCCTGCCATTTCCTCTGGTCCTATCATTGGTCACCAGAGAGAAGAGATCAGCACCTGCCCCTCCTCTTCCCCTTGGGAGGAAGTTATGGACCATGATGAGATCTCCCCTCAGTCTCCTCTTCTCCAGCATGAACAAATCAAGTGACCTCAGCACAGTATTTACAACACAGGGGCCTATTTGTCATCCTGGGTTGCATTTGTGTGTTTTCTCAGCCCCTAAAGGAAAAGGTGAAGCGTTACGCTGCATTGTGACCCTCAGTGCCTCCCTCTCTGTGTTGCCACCACACTCTTTGAGCAGCCTGGACATCAAGCTGAAGGGAAGTATGTTCCTGATCCCAGGCATGCAGCAGCCAGCCTGTGCTTTGGACATATGGAACCCATTAGCCTTTAAATCTCCCCCAGAGACCGTGCGTATGTATGATGCCACAAAAAAACCCCCATCTGCTTGGACATATTGAATGAAATTGAGATTATCAAGTGTGTTTATACAATGGTAGAAGAGAAGCAGTCAAGAAAAAGGTTCAGTTAAAAGTTTATTGCTCTGACAACTACCACCAACATTTTTGTACAGAAACCTCATGTTTTATCATTATGATTATTATTTTTGCTTGTCATTTTAACCAACGGGTCTAAGCAGAAGGTATTTATTTTGTATGGTATTTAAATAAGATTCTGAGCAACGCTGGAGGATGGATGGCCAGAAGGTAAAATAATGTTGCCCAGTAAAACTCCTTAATAACTCAAAGCTTAGAGTTCATAGTCTGAGGTACATAAATATATTGTGATGCTACAACATGTCTTATTATTGCAGAGCAATACCAAGATGGATCTGCTAAATGCATTTACTAATTCTGCCTTCTTCTTGGTGTGTATGAAAGAAGTGGAAAGTGGTGCCAGGAAAGACCTGCACGCACACATGTTGACATTTCAGTTTTGTTTTCTCATTTAATAATAATAGCTGCACTCAGCATATAATTGTGACACTTAGAATTCCCTTTGCACCGATCTTGTGTTTCTCTTCCACACCGTGTATCATGTGGAAAATCCTAGGGTATGGATAACCCCTCAGGCAAGCTGCCTTTTAAGCCCCAGCTTTGACCTACACATTGCTTCTAAGCCTCTTCATGAATGCTCTTCTCTGCTGCAGCCTCTTGGTGGCAACAGCATAAGGCAACATATCTGAAAGTGTACCAAAGGCTACATCTTCCTCTGTTTTGTGGCAGGTAGGGCTCCCCACTGGCAGGCCTGGAAGAGGAGGCAGTGATGAGGGTGTAAGGAAGAGGAGACACTGATGATAAGAGTCTAACTCCTTTGCATTACCCCAGTGACATATATTTTTTTTTAATTTTGTCACACTTTCTTCTTCCAAATATACCAGCTCTGATGTTTGCAAGGAATGAGATCTTTGAGGGGGGGGAACAAAATAAGATTAGTGGATCCTCATGAATTCTGAAGATTTGTTAATTATGTTGATTAACACCCTTTGGATGGGTCCAAAGAAACTCAAGTTTTCTGGTTTGTTACTAAGCAATCTTTCCTTCTGCTCCCACCTTCACTGGCACCAGCACCAGGCTTTAACCACACATGCACTATTCCAAAGGAGTTCCTCTGAGTGGGGCTGAGGGAATCCCAAGTCCTCACCTACACATCCTAGGCAGTTGTGTCAGATGAGGACCAGTGTCCAAGCCAGAAGCAATGATTTTGCTTAGTGAAGTGCAAACCCTCAGCCCACGTACAGAAGCAACACCAGCATTAAATGCTAACATGCAACTGTGCTGACAAAGTGCATATTCAGCCACTGGAGTACACTCATTAATATTTTGGGACTTGATTGTTAGTTCCAGTGACCTCTGGTTGAGAGACTGAAGAACCACCTGAGATGCTGCAGCAACTACTGAAGCTCACGTATGTCACAAAGCAGCAACTGCCTTCTGCCCTTTAATGATGGATGTAATTATACCTAAAATTACAGTAACATGCCCTGTCAATCTAGAAGAACCTAAGACTCCTGCTACCCTTACCAAAACATTCCAGTTGCCAGACCTGACCTTTCCCCCTGACACCCCTCGCAGCAACGGCCAGCACAAGCTGAGTGTGGTGCGTGGAGCAGAGCTCAGATGTTTAAGAGCAGAGCTGAGAAGGACCTTCTATATGACCAATGATCTTCACTTGAGAAGTAATTTTACAGCACAGTAAGGGTCTAACTCCATTGCCAGTTAACTCACCTCCTACACCATTTAGCTTGTGGTTATACAGGTACATCATATTTTTTCCTGCAACTTTGAAGAAAAGTGCATTTGTGGAAGGTGGCAACTTATGGATTTAAATCCCTCACAGGGTTTACCAACCTATTTCAGGTGTGACATTTACACTTAGCTGAACCAGAGAATTGATCAGGAAGTGTTAACAGCTTTCCCAAAGTTAAATGAACACTCTGGCAGTATGTTTTTACCTCTGTATTCCAGGGTATTATAGACATATAAACTGACTGCAAACTGTAAAAAGAAGCTCAACAGAAAATATAAGCTGTATTTTTTTTGTTTCTTTTCTAGCAAGACACCAAGTTCATCAGTTGATTAGGATTTAGCAGCTGAGACATTTTTATTGGCATGTCTCTACTGACTTAGAATTTGTTCTCCTGTTATTTGATTAAACTGCACGCAGGGAATTCTTTGTGCTTAGTGAAGATAAAACAATATTTAAAACTTATAGCCTTTTTTTTTTTTAATGTTTTCTTAGCATCATTTAGTTTTAAAAGCAGAAAACCCTGAAAAGCAACTTACTTTTGATGGCACTGACTTCTGCATTTGTATGAGGACACCAAAATAAAGCTGACTAGTTTCAATTTGGTGTACAGACAAATTGGCACAATTTCTAATTATCACATTGCACATGGAAATCCAGGCATCCATAAAACCTTCCATAGTTTTATAATCATCAGTGAAATTATTTAAAGTTATTGACAATTAAATTATTTGAGATTACTCTAATAGCCTTTTTCCCAACAGCTCATATATTTATAGAAACATGGATTGTCACAGTCTTTAGCTGAGTAAAGAACCATATTTTCCCCAAGAGCAGGCTTGAATCTTTCTTTTGGGGGCAATGGGAGTGTTTCATCCTGTACTATTCTCCAGCAAGGAGTGGGCAGCAAAAGAAACCCCAGGTTTAAGCAACTGAACTCAGTCAGTAAGAAAATCAGCTGTGATACTCTAAATAACAATTTACCTTCAAGTGGCAGAGGTTTGGTGGGCCTCTTCCTCTTGGTCCATTACTGACTTCATTTCGTCTCTGTGAGGCACTAAAGATGGGGGTTTGGCTCCCCATTTTTCAATCAGCTTTCAGATGGCTGAATTTGTTTTGTGTCATACTCAGATATGATCTGCAATGTGCCAAAAACTTCTGGTTATTCACACCACCTCTTGGTAGCAAAGTCAAGGGCATCAAACCCTTTCAGGGGGAAGTTTTGACACAGAAGAAACACGGTGCTACAGTATAAGGACTTGTCAGGATTCTTCATTACTCTCCATTTGCACCATCCTTTCTGGTCACTGATTTGGCCAGATAGGACTGTAATGGTCACAACTGTATGTCACCATCCAAGGCAGCCTACCTAATAATTCCTATTCCAAGCCCAGGTTGAGCAAGAGCATATCTTTTAAAAAAGTACCCAATCTTGATTTAAAGACAGCAAATGGTATAAAAACTTGTCCCTTTCCCTTTGCAAGTTGTTCCAGTTCAGAGTGGCACATATTGGTTTAAAATGTATATTGTGAGCAGAACTTTTCTCTCTGATCTAGACACCTACGCCTGAACTAGACTCTTTTTATAGATGATGGAAAAAAAATAGGCATTGCCAAAGCACAACTCAGCTGATCTATTTTAGATCAGCTGAAGAGTGACCTAGACAAGTCACTTCTTTTTCTCCCGTTGGCTAAAAGGAGATATTCAGGTATATTTACCAGAGATATATTATTTCTATACCTGAAGTACAAGATATATAACATCAAGTATATTTCTGCATCATAGAAATCTACATCTGGAAAAATGATTCCCCCCATTGCCTTTACCTGAAGCCCAACTTTTCTGTAATTTTATTTAAAGAAAACTATTTTTGTTTCAGACCACAACCAGCTTATGTCCTCATGCTCTATTTGATGAGATAAATCAAAGGCATTTCTAAATCTCCCACTATAATGCAGATTTTCAAGCCCTGAAGTCACTCTGTCATTGTTTTTCACTCTCTCCAGTTTTTCAGCATTTTGGGGGGTGTTGGACCACTATCTGTGATGGCACTTTGCAAGCCTGACCCCAGCCATGTTGTATATTTGGGTCCAGAGGCACGAGCAATGGACCTGGAGGGACATACAGGCACCTTACTGTGGTGCTGTGCCTAACCTAATTAGTCAGGTAACTCAGCCACTGAGTTCAGGAAAATTTTCATACTGGTGTGGCCATATTCATTCACAAGTGATTTCGTTATATCTGCATTGCTTTGTGTTGCACAGCTTAGACATGAGTGCAGTGGGATTTAGAAAAATGTCATTCTGATGTCTATCACCAAGGAGCAGGACAGCTCTGAATTTAGCTTAATATACTAAATGATGAAAAAAAGGAATATGGCAATAGGAAACAAAATACTAGACACTGAATAAACCTTCTAATGTATATAGTTCAATTTGGAGTGTTCCTTAAATATCCAGCGAGGGAAAACATCTTACTAGCTGTACTCCAAACATTACCTGTAGTCATAGTAGCTGGAATACATTTGATGTAGCAAAACTTCCAAATAACTAAATCTGGAAACCTATCAATATCCATAAAATTATTCACAACTACATGATCTGTGTTTATGCAGCAGCTGCTATTTCAGCCCTGTACAATAATTACTTATTTGCCTTAAGCAAAACAAATTGTGTACACAATTAAAGGTCACAGGGTTGCTAACGTAAAGGCGTCTGGCTTCTATTGGTGTGGTTTATATATATATCTGTGTGTGTATATATATAT
>NW_010322032.1:0-724 GCF_000700745.2 Antrostomus carolinensis
CCTAAATAACCCCCAAACACCCCTAAATAACCCCAGATACCCCCAAATAACCCAAAACATCCCAAAACCACCCCAAAACATCCCAAAACCACCCTTAAATAACCCCAAAACACCCATAAATACCCCCCAAACACCTCTAAATAACCCAAAATACTCCTAAATAACCCCTAAATAACTCAAAACACCCCTAAATAACCCCAAAACACCCCTAAATAACCCCAAAACACCCCTAAATAACCTCAAAATACTCAATAACCCCAAATACCCCTAAATAACCCCAAACACCCCAAAATAACACCAAAACACCCATAAATAACCCAAAATAACCCCCAAACATCCCAAAATACCCCTAAATAACCCCAAAACATCCCAAAATACCCCTAAATACCCTTAAATAACCCAAAACCACCCCAAATATCCCTAAATAACACAAAACCACCCCCAAATACCCCCAAACCACCTCAAAATACCCCCAAACCACCCCAAAATACCCCTAAAATCCCTAAAATAACCCCAAATCACACCAGAAAAACTCACAACCCCCCCAAAATCACCCAAAACAGCCCAAACACACCCAAAACACAAAAACCACCCCAAAAACCCCCTAAACACCCCAAAAAAATCACACAAAATACACCAAAACCACTATTAACCACCCCAAAATAACCCAAAACCACCCCAAAAAACCCCCCAAACACCCCAAAACCACCCTAAATTACCCCCA
>NW_010322033.1:0-821 GCF_000700745.2 Antrostomus carolinensis
GGGGACACCCGAGCTGGGACATGGGGGGACATTGAGGGGGACATTGGGGGACACCCACCTGCTGCTTCTCGCTCTCGCGCTGCCGCCGCATCGCTGCCAGCTCGGCCGCCAGCTCCTCCTGCTCCCGCGCCAGCCGGCTCTGCTCGGCCTCCAGCTCCTCCTGCTCCCCCCACAAATCGGTATTGTACCCCAAAAATCATTATTGTACCCAAAAAATCAGTATTGCACCCTAAAAATCATTATTGTACCCCTAAAATCATTATTGCACCCCAAAAATCAGTATTGCACCCTAAAAATCAGTACTGTACCCCTAAAATAAATACTGTACCCCAAAAATCAGTATTGCACCCCAAAAAACAGTATCGTACCCCAAAAATCATCACACACTCCAAAAATCAGCATCATGCCCCACCAATCAGCATCGCATCCCAAAAATCAGCATCACAGCCCCCAGAAATCAGCACTGCACCCCAAAAATCAGCACTGCACCCCAAAAATCAGCATCTTACCCCAAAAATCACCATCACACCACCCAAAAAATCAGCACCGTGCCTTAAAAATCAGCATCACTCTTGCCCCAAAAATCACCATCACACCACCCAAAAAATCAGCACCGTGCCTTAAAAATCAGCATCACATCCCCAAAAAATCACCACTGCACCCCAAAAATCAGCATCTCGCTCCAAAAATCAGCATCGTGCCCCCAAAAATCAGCATCACACCCCAAAAATCACCATCACACCCTAAAAGTCATCATTGCACCCCAAAAATCAACATCTCACTCCAAAAGTCATCATTGCACCGCCAAAAATCACATCCCA
>NW_010322034.1:0-7490 GCF_000700745.2 Antrostomus carolinensis
AGTATGCCTGGTGGTATAAATCAGCATAGCTCTGCTGACTGCAGCAGAGCTGCATCCATCTACTCCAGCTGAGGATCTGGACAAAAGTACTTAGGCAACACAGAGGACTGAAAACTACCAGAACACCTTTAAAGCTAATGTGCCAGCAAGCAAGAGAGAGGCATTCAGCTGTGTGGAGTAGACTTCTTTCATCTGTGGTAGTTAAAGCAGAAAAGTGAACTTTAGATTCTCACAATTTTACTGCATCTGTTAAAGCGGTATTGGCTTTCAACAGTGAAATGAGTATTCAGGCCAAGTGTCTCTGCAGAATTTCGGGCACTCCATGAACGGATAGAATTTCAATTGCAGAAACAAGAGAAAGTACCAGACACAAATGTACCACGTACTACATTTAAGGAAAGACAGTGAAGCGGGCAGGTTATACCGTGGGAATAGGCAGCAGCTGGTGGCTGACCCTGGTGTTATGACTAAGTCACCGACGAGGCCACAAAAAATTAAGAAAATTAGTAAGTAAGGGCAGCCTGCCTTTAAGAAATCCAGAAGGGCTGGTCTGTGGGCTAACAGCAGGGAACTGCTAAGATCTGGGCTTGGACTCCAAGCTGGGTCCCTTGTTCCCAGGCAGATGGAGTTGGCAACAGCCCGTATCACTCTCTGGTGGCCCCTTGGGCTAGAAAGAGAAGGTATATTGGCAGCCCAGCGAGGAAATGGCAGCCAGCTCCCCTTGCCAGAAATCAGGTTGCTACATAGGCAGTGAGAAAAAAGCTAAAGCAGGGCCCCCTCGATGCAGCAGGCATGGAGCTTGCAAGGAGACACATGGAAAAGACCTGTGACCGTGCCACTGGGATTTGTGGCTGGAAAAGCCCAGACCAGGTGGGACTCACCAGTCAGACGCCTGCACCATCCTGCAGCGAGCAGTCCCGGGGGGCCAGGCACTGATGGGTTGTCCTTGCTGGCTGCTGTGCGGCAGAGCCCGGAGCTGGCGTGGCCTTGGAAGTGACTCACTCTCCCACCTGGCCAAAACTCTTTGGGGTGCAACGTGGAGATTTCCTGAAGACATCTGTGCTTCAACAGCTCCTGCGTCTGGAACAGGCTGCAGCTCTGGTTTCTCCATGCACAGGGCTCTCTGCGTATGTCTTTTTCCTTTCCACTGCTGTTCTGGACAGGCCTCCCTCTCATCCTTACACTTCATTAAAAGGGCCTCGGCCCCTCCTCCAGCATCCTAAACGACAGTGCTGGGAAAGTCAGCAGTGACAGGAGTGACAGGCAGAACTGGAGTAACTACTGCACCCTTTTACTTAAAACCCCTGCAATTACCTTCTTTCTAGGTGGGAATATCTCTCAGTGATTATCTGTCTCTTCTGATTTTCATCAGCTGTAGAGCTGCATCTTTGGGATTATCCTCTCAGCATCCTTGCCTACCCCTTAATGTCACAGGCTTTGACCAGTTAGTCCAGTTATAGCTTCCCTCAATTCCAGATTCATCCTGCTGCAAGAATAACTCACAAATAAAGCAAAGTGGGAGTTGCCATGTTAATGTGCTTTCCTCGAGCCCTCAGGGAAAGGTCCTGAACATGATTTCTTCCGCTTGGATGGAAAAAGGAATTTCTGTTAGAGCCTCCATGAAATTACAGTCTTCTTTTTTTTTTATGAAATGTAAAACAAAGTAAATATTACCTTAGAGTCTCTTATTCGTGTTGCAATAAAATGAGACACTTCCTTGGAAATAAGTTTTAAGACACGAGTCTTGTAATGTTCATATTTATAGGAGTGGAGTTCACAGTTGACCTGAGGTCTGGAGAGTTTGGAAGCAATAGTCTATGTGAACTTTCAATTCTTTCTCTCCTTCTCCAGCAAATGAGATGCAAAACTGGTCAGTTACTCAGAGACTTCCCCACCCTTTCTAAGCTTGTGTGCTCATATATCTTTCATGGTACATAAAGAATGACATATTGCAGTGAATCTGCTGAGAATAGCTTGTAAAATACATCATTATATGAATCAGCCTCATTAGAAGTCTCCTTCTCCCATGATTTAAAACAGACACAGTACTTGCAGGAGTGGAAAGCAGGGTGATTTTTTTTTCTCTTCTGCTGGCATGTTGTGCTCAGCCAAATGTTGAAACAGAAGAAAATAATTCTCTGAACTCAAAGCTAGAAGCAGAAAGCAAGTACTGCAATACCCTGATGCCTCTCTGGCATAATTAAGGTCTTGGATATTTCCCTGGATATATGACTTTCCAGCTTCATTAATAAAATATTATGTTGCTCTTCTAAACAGCAAAAGCTACATTCTTTGCATACTCCAAATCCCCCTGACTCAGGACCCTATAACACCTCACATTCAGCATCCTCAGCCATTCCAGGCTTTTCTTTCACAGCTGTGGCTGTGTTTATGAAGGGGATTATATGACATGGTGCCTGTGATAGCAGGAGACAAATCTCAGAGACCCAGGAGACCTCTCTCAGTCCTATTTTATGCAAGGACTGGTGCACCAAGTGCCAGGACTGCATGACTCAGAACTTGTTCAAATTGCTTGTATGATCTTGCAACCATTTGCCAATGAGCTCAATGAAGTTAGTATTTTACCTTAGACAAGACTACAGCGAGTGCAATCCAAATGACACACCACAGATCACAGCAGCTCTGGGCTAGTGGCCATATCATGCAGGACTCACAGCAGAAAAGAGATGGCTCTTTGCTCCAAGGCAATGAAATAAACTCTTTCACTCCTGTTTGCCCTCGGCATGTTGTAGAGTTCACTGACAAACTGCAGGTACAGCAACTTTTTATTGTTTCTCTCTTGTCGCTTCAGCATCAGAGAATGTAGTATTTCTTGCTGTTATTCCCTTTAAACCATGCCAACACACACCCTCCACACCATGTTCTGGCTTCTAAGCCTCTGGCTGCACTCTTCTGAATCACACTGGTTTTTTAATTAACTGTGATATGCACAATTCCTCAGCTAACCTTGATAGTTCTGGTCTCCTAATGCTTCCAACCACAAACCCACGATCTCTCCCTGGTTTGCTCTGCATTGTGGGCTTGTCACCAAAGACTGTTGTTGACTGAATGCTGTGGTATGTTTCTCTCTCCCACCCAAGATTTTGGGCCATGGACATCACCAGGAGGCTTGTCACAATCAAGACATCACACCTTTGCAGGCAAGCTGTACTTATCTTGAGCTTACTTCTTTCCTAGACTCTGCCTTAACTTTTGCAGAAGTAGGTCAGTGTGTGCAGCCTGGACGAGTTTTACTCACAGAGGTGACGAGCACCTTCTCCTGGCTCAGCTCACACAGGCTCCATGGAAAGCACCACAAGCTCTGCTTGTACCCATAGGTTTTAGACACTGCTCTTATATCCTGCAGTATCCTCGGGCTGCTCTTGCACCTGCAGTGTCTTCAGTGGCTGAAAGCACAATCATATTCATCCCCCCAGGTGTCTGCAGGCTGGCTTTCAATACCAGGTTTAGTTGGATGTAACAGGCCTGCTAGGATGGTCAGAGGCTGTACTAAGTAAGCCAGGAAGAGACAGGGGCTGGGAGTCCATCAGCAGCAGCAGGGAAGGAAGGGTTTTAGTCTCTCCTGTGCTCTGGGTATCTGCTATTTTTTTTGGAGGGGGGGTGTTTTTTGTTTGTTTGGGTTTTTTTTGGTCAGTAGCAAATACAAATCCTCGATTTTCCTTCTGCCATAGTTTGGCTGTTCTAGGTAGTGATCAATGGATAGTGCCAGCGATTCAGCACAGTCTAAAGATGAAGAAATGTGTGTAAAAAACCTACATACTCTTGTGCAACTACATCTCACTCAGGTGGTGGCATTTCAGGGCCTATAACAAGCAAATTTCCTCTTTGTTTCTAGACTGGATCATCCTTTCTCACACATTTGCCTTATTTCTCATGATTTGGAGGAATTCTTTTTAATAGCAATTCACATAACCTTTGTACCATTGCTGGTTTTGCCACTGACAGAAGTGGGTTTGTTTTCCTTTATCACTCACTTTGTTTATCAATAACTATTTTACAAGACCTGTTGTGTTTTAGGTGTGATTTATGCCTCAGGACTGGGCATCCTGTGCGATGCAAGTCTTGTCTCCTTCCCCTTGGATTTGATGGGGAGGATCTGGTTCCCAAAGCTGGGATTTCACAGCTGTGGTCTGACCGCCTTCCTATCAGCACATACAAAAGAAGTGAGGACACAGCAACAGCTAAATACCCACTTCAAACTTCAGACTTCTCAGCTGGAACAACTGTTGCGGTTTGAAGTTGTTTTGTTAACTTCTTTGGCTAATTGATAACATCTGCATCTCACCACCATTCCTTGTGTCTCAAGCTACTTCCAAATAGATCGGGTAGATAACACTGTGGCAGATCTCAGTTTCTGTATTAGTGATACATCGGGAAATTGCATGAGAACTGGGGGGCGTCTTCAAATAATGCCTCCTTTATAAAGGTTTCTTTCACAGAGTCCCAGAAACAAGCCCAGAGACACTAATAAAACCTCACGCTATTCATTTGGCATTTCTCTCATGATCATGTTCAGATAAAAGAACTTCTGATTTCACACTTTTTTTCCCCCTCTTGCTTTTCCCTACTACACTTTCTAAGTTGGAAATTTACATTTGGGCTCTAAAGTCCTAGAATTACCTTTTATTTTTCATTAGTTTTCATTTTCTTGGTATTACAATAGATGGGTCAGGAACTGGTATACGTGATATTTTAGTAAATAAAATCCTTGTATTCAGGATCACTCTTGAAGTCTGGTAATACACAGCGACACCATATAGGTCCCAAGGAGACATTATGCTTGTAATGGAAATATCATATATCTCATATCCCAAGTCTGATATATCAGCTCAGCAATAAAAAGAAACAGGATATTTGCAACTATATTTTAACAGGGATTTTGCTGTTACCATGAGAACATGGATTACTTACAAATTTTGGTGAGAAAACTCTTTAATGGTTTCATCAATGTCTAACCTCAGGAGATTTCAGTTCTTTCACTGCTATTGAAATAGCTATTAATGCAGTGAAAATCAGAAACGTACCAGTGTGGTTCATTGGTGTCTTACTGTACATCTCAGACTTAGGTCTCAGTACAGGTCAGATGGTCCTTTCTATAATTTTTCAGAATTCCCAAGATCAGATTTGGGTTGTGACAAACCTAGAGACACACCTCCACTATGAACTCTCAGCTTGACATCTTTCCAGTTTTGGCTGGGGAGAGATTCCTTCCTCCACCTCCCTCTTGCTGTTAGGATGGTTAGTGCTGTTACTGAGGAAGGCCTAGAGATGTCTGCAGGCTCTGTGATGTGCTAGGAACTGACGTGAGCCAAGACTCAAATCTTGACATTGCTCAGCCAGCCAGGAGAACCTCATGAATTCCCTTGTAAAAGGAATTCCTTAGGATTCAGGGAGACTTGTGTTCCATAATGCTTTGAAAACAATATTTAACACAGGGTAGGGCTATCCCCTTTATGAAGTACCCAACAGAACCTGCAAGGTGCTGTGAGTGCTGTTATTATTGCAATTCTTTCATTTTGTGCCATTTCAGCATCACTAGCACCTACAAGAGAAGTTATAGATAAAATCCCAAGTACAGATCTCTCCTAACTTCACCTAATGCAAGCTCAACACATTTGGTCTTAATCCAAGTGCCTGGTTTGGGATGAGTTCTGCAGGGCTGTAATAAAATAAATATTTTCCTGCACTGAGAATGGCTCAGCAAAAAGTTCAGTGTCAGGTCAGCACAGCAAGCCCTTTAACCATGTTTTGCTAAACATGGATCATACCTTCACCTAAGGAACTGTCACAGTGAATGGTGGAGTGGAAGTGATTTAAATCATCCACCTCTTGCTCATTTTAAATGTTGGATTTGGTCAGTATTTGAGGAAAGCTGGGCAGTGGGTACAGCCCCAGCTTCCAGAAATAAAAATGTTTCCACCAGAAAAATAATAATAATTTAAAATATGAATGAGGGACATTGTGTATAGTTCTCTGCCCTGCTCAAATTGGATTACTTACAGAAACAAAGGGAACAAGCAGCCTTGTTACAGCAAACTAGTCCCAGGTGAGTAAGTGTGAGCTACTTAACAATTGACAGTATAGTGAGAACTCCCTTAATTGTTTTTTCAAACAAACCTGAACCACCTGTTCTGCTATTTTAATGCAGGAACCAGAGGAAATGTGATTCACAGGTGCATTATAAAAGGGAAGGCAGAGATGCTTGGAAAGGAAACTTGTGTCTTTGCTGCAGCATGAGATAGAGCTTGAAAATTCAGTAACCCACTGTTTTGTACCATTGCATAACTGGAGCAGAAATAACCTGAACATCAGAAGAATTTGCTGAGGTTAGTAATTTTCCATTCTTTTGCAATTGTGTTGTGTATCAGAACACCACAGATGAGCAAAAAAGCCCACCTCCTTACCAGGTCATTCCAAAAGCCATTCTTAAAGAGGCTTTCCCTGTGCTGAAACTCTTAGTAACTATATATTTATTTTTTGTCACCTTTCTTAGAGCTGAGTGCTGCTGCAGAGTCAAGATAATTCCCTTTCAACTTGTTAGGAATTAATTATGGGCTCTAGAGAGATAACTCAGTTCTTTAGGTGGTGATTTTTTAGATGAAATAGATTTATCAAATAACTTTTTAAAGTTTGATACTTTCCTAGTTTGAGAATTGCTATATCTTCTTCCTAACCATGCATTTAGTTATTGAATGTTAGCTCCATTGTGCCAGACAGAAGGATTTTTCTAATTTCCAGACTTATGTCAGCATATTCAAAGAACTTGAAGGTTTAACCAAATTCATAAAGAGGACTATGAGCAAGGCTGGAAGTGAATGCAGGAGTTCTGGTTCTAGGTCTTGTACTGCTGACTAATTAATTAATCACTGATGGGAATCAGTTTTCAGAAAGGTCACCCATACACACCACAGATTATCTCAGCTAAGAGCAAAGGTATCAGGTGCACACTTGCAGACCTAGGTCAGCAAGAAAACCACCATGTGCTCTTAAGAGAAGTGGGTGATGTTCTACACCTGGACTTAGAAGTTTTCCTGCTCATTTAAATTCAGCAACCATATTCCATGTAATCTCATCCCTCTTGGTAGAACCTAGCTGCCCTTGTTCAAGGAAACAGTTCTTGAGATGCTGCAGAGGCCACTCTAGGAAGAGCAGGTGTCACTCTTGGTTGGACTTAACTGCAAAGATCTCAATTTGTGATGTATTTTCAGGGAAGGACTTTGAAGGAAAGATTGACCCAAGTATGTGTAGTTTGTTCTTTGGCTGCCAGTTGAGAGGTTGATATGTCCTGTCCTTGCAGAAGCTGGTTAAGTGAAAGTATTTCTTTATGGCTGTTGCCATTTATCCTTTCATTTTGGAGCAGCACTAATCTCTCTCCTTTTGGGGTGTGTCAGTACACTTACAGACTGTGATAAGTTGCCCTGAATTGAAGGGTTTACAACTGTATGTATATTTGATTTTTTTTTTTTTTT
>NW_010322035.1:0-1501 GCF_000700745.2 Antrostomus carolinensis
CCCCCCCGACCCCCAATCCCTCCTTCCCTCCAACCTTTAAGGGATGAATTTGGCCAAGTCACCCCCCCAAAAAAAATCAGGGGACAGAAGTGTTGGGTAGAACCTGTCCATGTCCCCCCAAAAAAGCCTTTTCCTTCCCATGTGGATGTTGATCAACTCCAAAGCAAGATGAGGTGGGTCCCAGATGGTCCCCCAACTCCTGGAGAAGAAGGTTTGTCCAGGACATGTCCACCCTGCAGAACATCTTCCCCAAGGTCAAGGCTTGATGGAAAAGCTCAAGGTGTCCTCCTCCTCACACATGTTCTCACTGTCCAGCTGAGGGAAGGGGACATGATGGTCCCATCTCCATCTCCCACCTCCTCAGGAGCTGAGGACCAAGATCTTCCTCCTTTTTTCTGTGTCCTCAGTTGAGGACCAAGATCTTCCTTCTTTTTCCGTGTCCTCAGGGGTTGACCAAGATCTTCCTCCTTTTCCCACATCCTCAAGAGCTGAGGACCAAGATCTTCCTCCTTTTTCTGTGTCCTCAGGAGTTGAGGACCAAGATTTTCCTTCTTTTTTCCATGTCCTCAGTTGAGGACCAAGATCTTCCTCCTTTTTCCGTGTCCTCAAGAGCTGAGGACCAAGATTCTCCTCCTTTTTCTGTGTCCTCAGGAGCTGAGGACCAAGATTCTCCTCCTTTTTCTGTGTCCTCAAGAGTTGAGGACCAAGATCTTCCTCCTTCCCAAGCCCAGAAGATGTTGAGAACCAGGCTGGTGGTTCCTTAGTGCCTTTTTTAATGATCTCTAGATTAACCCCAAGTCTCCCCCGTGGATGTTCAAGTCTTTCAAGATTGAAATTTAGGGGGAAAAAGAAAACAAATCCCAATTCCACAAGGTTTCTGTCACCTCCATCCTCCTGGCACCAGCCTTGGTGACACCAGGGGACATGGCATGGGGTGGCCATGGTGAGAGGTCCACGGATGTTGTGATTCTGGGGCTGGAGTCTTTGCTACAGGGAAATACAATCCTGTGCCCAACTGGTTGGTCTCCTTCATCAAGACCTTGTTTGCTTCTCCTGGGCTTTGTTAAACCACCTCTAAGCTTCGCCAAGGCCACCCATGGTCACCACCACCCCAAGGCCACCACAGGGAGCAAATCTCAGCTGCCCAAGGGCTTCAGGAGCATCCCAGGACTTGGCCACCTCACCCAGAGCCATGTGTCCCACCATGGTGGTCCATCCACAGTGGCCACCACCACCCCAACCACTCAACCCAGTTCCCCATCCCAGTTACAGCCCCTACAGCCCAGTGCTAGAATGGGGGAGCTCTGAGACCTTCCCCCCCCCACCACCACCAGAAACAAGACCCCTCCAAGATCTTGGGGAGCTCCAACCCCCCCAAGACAAAACCCCTCTGAGATCTTGGGGACCCCCAAGACCCCTTTGAGATCTGAGGGACCACCAAGCCCCCCCCAGAAATCTGGTGGAGACCCAAAAACCCACCACCCCAAAGATCAGACCCCTC
>NW_010322036.1:0-2060 GCF_000700745.2 Antrostomus carolinensis
GTGGGGGCAGGTAATAAGTCAGTAAACAGACCCAGGCTAATCTAACTGTAAAGAAAAAAAAAAGTGGTTCCAATTTCCCAGTCTGTAGCTGCACACACAAGGCACTTTTTTTTCCCCTCTATTGTTCTTCAGACTTCTGGCTTTGGGTGACAGTTGTGGAAAAACTGCAACAATACGTGCTGTCTCCACCAGTTCAATCTTTGTTATTAGCAGGAGAGGCTAATGTTCCTTTTCATCATAATGGTCGGTGGGTCTTTCTGCCAATGTAAATATTTTGGAGATAACAACCATCAGGGAATGTAAGAACAACTTTGTGATTATTATTCTGGGATGAAGGTGTGTTCTCTGTTTTAAAGGTTTCATTCCAGACTACTCCACATATCCAGCAGTCAGGTTGACATTGCCTTTGTTATTGGTTTTTTTTGCAGAGATGATTATGGGGATTTTTATATATATATATATTTTATATATAAAGCACCTAGTATAAATTTAACATTACAGTACAATTGTGCTTTCAAGGGAAGTGATTTTGTGTGATGAGGGTCTGTGAACTTGCAGCAGTCAGCTAGCATACATTTGTTTTTATCTGTTCATGTGCTGGACACCTCTGGCATGAAGCCTGTGTGGTTTTTAATATTGCAGGTTCTCAGGGTCATTCTAGCCATTCAAAATTGATTTTAGACTTTGATAAGTGTGATATCCTGGCTAGTACTCAAACAACTGACTTGTGATTGCAATGACAGAACTTATCCAAGTGCTGACAAAAGACTGAAAGTGTTCATAGTTCCTATCTGGTGTTAATTATAATCCTGAACTGGAGACCAATTAAGTCAATATAGTCCTTGAGCCTTTGTTTAAAAATATAAACCAAACAAAAAAACCCCACAAAATCTATATGGCTGTAGTTTTCATATGAAAAATAAAACTCTGTTTGAGTTCAGTATTGCTGCCTTCAGCCCCTCTGTCAATATGAGCATAGTAGTGCAATGAGCTGTGTGAAAAATCAAACCACCTTCATAGATCTCACTGAAATATGCAATGTACTAAGTGTGAAGAAATCCACATCTCTTTCTCCCAACTCCTAAACACTGTGTGTAAGTTTCCTGGAAAGAAGAGAAAGCAGGTTATGCCCTGTTATTTTCAGGTATTTTGTGCAAGTCAACTTAATAAATGGCAATTTTCATATGCAAAGTGTTCAGAAACAATCTGATTTTCAAGAAACCTGTATTAGGCAGTTGAAGAGTAAGTATCCTTTTTCTACAGCGAGCATAGCAAATCATTCAGAGATTTAACAGCCTGTATAAGAAAGCAAAGCCTTGCCTTCTGTCACCTTATAGGTGTGTTTGTGGGCAATTATGTCATGATCTAGAGGATAAGAAACTTGCCCACAAAGTGAGGATACATGCCTTTTCACAAAGCCTTCCTTTCCCACATCATCCTACACCCCTCAAGTTTTATAAATACATATATGTGTGTGTCTGTATTTATATGTATATCCAACCTTTTTCCTTAGTGCTTGAGCCTCTGTCCAAGGAAAAAAGACGATACTCATGAGGCCTATAAAACAAGTACAGTAATACTGCCATAATCCTGATGAAGGCACCATGCAGGGTCTCAGTAATTTCTCCCTAGTCCCTGTCACTGAAGTCCATCTTTTCTGCTTCACGTAGAATGTATGAGCAATCAGGAACACAATTATTGGCAGGACAGGGTACAGCTAGGGACAGGAGGGGAACACCTGAACTCCAATTAGAACCATCAAGAAGTGTCTCAGATTGCAAACAAACATTGTTTTCTCATCTGCACCTTACACTGTGTAAATTTGAGGTTTGATAACCATATATTGTTAAAGTGGAGATGTCAGTATTTTCTTCAGCTATAACTAACTGTTATTCTATCATGGAGATGCCAAGAAAAAGTCAACATTTATTTATTAAATATTTGTCCTAGGACAGGTTTTTTTCTTTCTGTCATTATTGGGCATGATTCATTTTCCTGCTGTGGTACCTGCTGTGGTACCTGTGGGTAAAGCCCCCGAGGCGAAGGGCTCCGGAGCCGGG
>NW_010322037.1:0-208 GCF_000700745.2 Antrostomus carolinensis
GATGGAGACACCCTGATGTCCCCATCCTTGTCCCTAGACTATGCCAAGGAACATCTGGCCCAGCTGCAGGAGAAAGCTGAGCTGATCGCCGGCCGCATGTTGCGTTTCTCCGTCTTTTACCGCAACCAGCACAAGGAATATTTCCAGCACGTCAGGTACCCCCCATCCCCAACCCCACCCGCTCCTCACCGGAGCTGTGTGCATCCCC
>NW_010322037.1:218-1201 GCF_000700745.2 Antrostomus carolinensis
GTGTGCATCCCCTCACCCTGTCTGTGTGTCCCTCTTCCTCCTCCTCCTCACCCCGGGGGTCCCCCACACGTAGGATGCATTGTGGGAACGTGATGAAACCATCGTTGAAGGACAACAGCGGCAGCCACGGTTCTCCCACCAGCGGGATGCTGCATGGCATCTTCTTCAGCTGCAACACTGAATTCAACACTGGGCAACCCCCCCAGGATTCACCCTACGGTCGTTATCGTTTCCAAATCCCAGCTCAAAGGCTTTTCAACCCCAACACCAACCTCTACTTCGCGGACTTCTACTGCATGTACACCGCTTACCACTACGTTGTCCTGGTTCTGGCACCTAAAGGTTCCTCAGGTGATCTCTTCTGCCGGGAACGTCTACCCCAACTGGACATTTCCTCCAACAAGTTCCTGACGTGCTGTGTGGAGGAGGGCGAGTTGGTGTATCGCCATGCCCAGGACAGCATCCTGGAGGTCATATACACCGAACCGGTGGACCTCAGCCTGGGTGTGCTGGGGGAGATCAGCGGCCACCAACTGATGAGCCTTTCTACTGCCAACGCCAAAAAGGACCCCAGCTGCAAGACCTGCAACATCAGCGTGGGGCGTTAAGGGCGTGGGGAAGCGGGCAGGGCTGGGGAGGGGGATGGGTACCCACCGTGGGGGGCTTCTTCCATGGACGTTGTTGGGTGGAGGAGCTGGATGGGTGTGGGGGACCCTGTTGGCGTTGCCTGTGTCCCTACCCGCTCGGGGAAGGAGCTGGCAGGACGTTCACCCAGCACGGAGGCAGATCCCATCCTACTCTGCACCCCAAGGGAGGAAGCCTTCATCTCCTGGACTGGCTGACCAGCATCATCCTCGCTGGCGTGAGCCCCACGCTCTGCCCTTCACCATGGGACCTTCTTCCCCTCCAGCATCCCCCTGATCCTCCACAGGGACCTTCTTCCTCTCTGGCATCCCCCCAGTCCCCCACAGGGATCTTCTTCC
>NW_010322038.1:0-1147 GCF_000700745.2 Antrostomus carolinensis
TGTGGCTGCTCCTCCCTGGAAGTGTTTGTGGCCAGGTTGGATGAGGCTTTGAGCAACCTGGTCTAGTGGAAGGTGTCCCTGCTGCTGGCAGGGGGGTTGGAACTGGATGAGCTTTAAGGTCCCTCCCAACCCAAACCATTCCATGATTCTATGATTTCTACCAAAAATCAGCTGGCAGCAAATTCTATCAAATAGAATAAATCCAGGTATAGACACAAGCAGAAATCTCCCCAATTATCTCTCAAACCTAAAGTCTTAATCCTAATCCCAAATTCAACCTGGGCTGAGATCATTGGTGTGAGAGGGATTCATCACGGTGCAGAATTCCTGATTCCTACGTGTATCATTGATACGGGCGTCACTTCTACGTGTACCACCACTTTGAGTTGAGTTGACTCTTGATTTGCAAGAACAAGAGGGAACAACAGATTCCATTTTTCCAAAGAAATCCAGAATTTTCTTAATTTCTGCCTAAATTCTGCTCCAACACAAGAAACCTCAAAGCATCATTCCTACAGGCATCAGTTCTACGTGTGCCACCACTTTGGGTTGAGTTGACTCTTGATTTACAAGAACAAGAGGGAACAACAGATTCTGTCTTTCCTAAAAACTCCAGAATTTTCTTAATCTCTGCCTAAATTCTCCTCCAACACAAGAAACCTCAAAACATCAACATTTTTGGGTTGTTTTGGGTTTCTCTTCCCATCACTCTGCAGGTTTTACAGAGGTCAAGACTTAAGAGGTTCAAGAAAAAACAACATTGAAAGAGATCTCAAAGATAATAAAACTTATCCAGAAAAAAATTGGCACACATAAAAAAGCAGAGAGCAATTTTTCCCTGTAAAAGTCAAAGTTTACTTCACAGTCGTTTCATCCCATGGTAGATTTCTAATCGTTCATTAAAAAGACATTAATTGTAGGTAGAATGCATAATTTATCCCTGTTTAGAAGTGAAAATAGAAAACTCCACGGGGGGTGGTGGGGGGAAAGTTGGCGTGAAGTCATACGTCTGATTGAGCGCTATAAAATCTGTCCCTAGGTTCTGTTCATTAGGAGCATTTCCAGGAGAAGACGTTAAATTTCTACTCCAAAAATAATTAGATTTTTAATGAATCCCTGAAAATCATAGAATCATAGAATGGTTTGG
>NW_010322039.1:0-2367 GCF_000700745.2 Antrostomus carolinensis
CCTCTCCTCGTTCTCCCTCCTCCTTGCCTTTCCCCCAAGCCGCTCCCCCCACCTTTGTCCCTTGCAATACCCCCGCCTGGAGCTCGGCCCCGCTCCCCCGCTGCTGTAACGGGACAGCCCTAACGGGACAGCCCTAACAGGGCTGATCGGCCGCAGCTCGGGCAATCAATCCGGGCAGCCGCCCGAGCCGCCTCCCGCCCCGGCTCCAGCCGCCGCTGCAAATGCTCTTCAGCAATCAATAATGTCATTCTGTTTAGCTGCGGGGAAAGGCATCAAGCAGAGATTTTCCCCTGAAAAGTAAATGGTTTTACTTTTCCTGCTTTGCATCCTCGGGGACGTTCCCGCTGGGTGAGAACACGGGTTGCTTCCCTCGGCTCACCTGGCTCCGGGGAATGGCAGGTCCTGTCCGGGCGAGGAACGGCCCTTTGGGAAGTGCCGCTGCTCCTTTTGAACGCCTGCAATAGAGTCAGAGCAGACAGCTCGGGTTCACTGCCGGGGGCGTCCAAGTTCATCAACAGCCCTCGTCTTTGACTTTGGTGCGAAACAGAAATCTTTCGGTTCAGTTCGGTTTTGTGTCCTTGCACATTTTGCAACGACTTTTCAGAATACTCTTTCTCAGCCAACATCTGAGATAGTTGGCTTTAAATTTGGAATTCATATTTGGAAATTTATTTTATGTTTATTTTATATTCAAATTTATATTTGGAATTCAAAGTATAAATTTAAGCTCATTTTTGCAGCATCTGTTTTGCTGCTATCGTTTATTAAGATCTCATATTTTAGGAGTTGCAACATAATGTCTAGTCTGAATCTCTTTGTTTTACTATCATTTTCACTGAAGAAAAAAACAAACAAGAACCCACTACACTGATGATTTGAGTAGTTACAACCCGAGTTCAAAATCTAGATATTCCCTTTGGAAATAAATGGAAGCTAAAACACATAGAAAAGGAATTATTTTTCAGCTTATCTTCAAGCATAATCTATTAGGAAATCATCACACCCTTCTCCAGGTACAAGTTCCTCTACAAATAAGGAAGGGAATTGCTAGAGAGGAAAGTGAGCTGTGCAGAGATGAGGATGCTAATATATACTAATATTTTTTTCTGCTGGAAGTCCTCTGGTGACAATCGTGTTTCTGAGATTCTGCAACAGCAGCTTGGCTTCAAGCCATAAGCAAGGGGGGTGACTTTCTGGTATCTTCTCTGAAATCTTCTCTTTTTCCTCAGCAGCCCATGCAAATTGTCATTCGTCATTCTGCTGAGCTCTGCCTGCCAGCCCAGAGCCCTCCTGAGTGGCCACAGCCCCTCTCACTCTGTTTGGGCACTCTCTCCTGTCAAAACACGCCTGCTGGTTCCGTCTGTCACTGTGTTATTACTTTTGGTGAGGGATTTCCCTCAGCATTGTTGCTGCTTTAATTTTTCTTGGTGGTGTCTTGCAAGTTTCCAAACCTCATTTCTTCCTACTCTTCCAAAGGAGCTGAAGCGCTAAGGCTCCCTGTTCTGCTTTTGGTTTTGGACTCACTGTCGGCTACTATTTTGCAATAGCACCTGATTTCTTTGTCATTGCTATCGTGAACCAGACCCAGCTAGAAGGTCTGTGCTTGACGCGGTGGCAGAGCTCTGTGTGGGTGCAGAGGCTGGATGGGGCCCTGCTTGCTCCCTCACTCATGCACATCTGGCTTCTCTCCCTCCTGGCTGCTGGCTTTGCTTACTGTGCTCAGCAGCCTTGGGTGGTTTTCCACCTCCCTGGGGCTGCACTGGGTTTACATGTCCAGGTTTTGGTAGTGGGGCAGGGGCTGCGGGGACCTCTGTGAGGAGAGGGTGGGGCTGTCCCGTGTGGGACACAGCAGGTTCCAGCCAGTTCCAGGGCCCCACTGCAGGGCACAGCTGAGCCCCTGACAGCAGTTCAGGGTGGGGAGGAGGTAGAGGAGTCGGGGGTGAGGCACTGAAATGAGACTGTGGGGGTGGGAGGTATTTTTTGGCTTTGCTTATCACTATCCAACTCTCTTTCTAATTGGCAAGAAATTAAATTAATTTTTCCCAAATCAAGTCTGTTTTGCCGATGACAGTAACTGGTAGGCAATCTCCCTATCTTTACCTTCACCCACAAGATTTTCCATCTTTTCTCCCCCGTCCTATTGAGGAAGGGAGTGAGAGAGCGGCTGTGTGGGCAGCTGGCAGCCGGTCAAGGTCAACCCACCACAGGGGCTACAGTCACTGGAAAGGAAACAGAATCCTGATCGGAGCACATCAGTTTCAGCACAGGCTGTGTTATAAACTTCTGTGTGTTGTGATGGTCCAGTAGTGCCGGAGAGGGATCCTTTTCTGTCCATTCTGCCATCACGACCCATCTCTTGGCTGCCAT
>NW_010322039.1:2392-19826 GCF_000700745.2 Antrostomus carolinensis
AAGGTATCTTTTTGCTGAAATTCTCATTCGGTAACGAATCATTCACATTCCACTGCAGTGTAATATTGTCTGAACAAGGCATTTCAGTAGACCATACCACCTTCAGTTTTCTGATGACAATTCTTGTCTGAAGGTACTGGAGCCAGGCCAGCTTGTGTGTTTGTATCCTATCGTCCCCTCTGCAGAGTTACACCATGACGGCATGGGGCAGAAATCTCTTTTTACTGACAGTCACTATACTCTTTCCACTTCCGTTACTGTCCCACAAATGATCTTAATTGAATGTTCATTACTGGAACACAGAATGCTCCCCCCTCTCTTGCTGCTTTTTGAGAATCTCTCCCTTTAAACAAAATTGTAGGTAAAAGCTGGGTGAATTATTTTTTTCCTATGCACTAAATTCATCAAAGCTGCAGTTTCACATAGCAACCTTAAAAAGTTACAGATTTGGATTATCTTTGCTGAATAGTTTTTTGGGGTGTTTTCAGGATAAGTTTCACAAATGTGCCAGAGTAGTTTTCATCAATCTTTCTTCTACTATCTTCTTTAAGAAGGTAAATTTTGAAGCATGTAGGAGATGCAGATTTAGTTCTGTTCCCTAAGTGAATTTGAATTCTCATTGTTGATCTACTAAATTGTAAGTTATTTGGGGGTGTAAGAAGAGGGAAGAGAAGATTATTTTCCTGCCAATACTACTTCAATATGTACAAATAACATTAACTGGAGTGGGAATTAGATCAATCTTCTTTCAGGTGAGAACCAGGAGACCAGAGTCCTGCTCATACCTCTCAGTCAGCATTTATTTCCACCTGGAGTTCAACAGGGCTCCAGCAAGAGAAGCTGCAGGAGCCCCGCGTCAGAGCCTCATGGATGACACTCAACCCAGATACAGAAAGGTGGATGCAAATCACTGACAAGAAAGTGAACTGAGCCCAGAGTGTTAAGGTGCTTTCAACTCTTGTGCTGATACTTTTGCTGGTACCTTTCTTAGTGTTTGCATGGACAAAGAAATTGACTAAAGTAGGGAAACTTATGATCAGCTTTTCTTTGCTCAGCCTGTACTCTTTCTTTTCTTAGTTAGAAGTCACTGTAACTTGATGTCATAGCACTGCATAAACTTTTCCTTACCCTTTCCATTTTCTAAAATAAAGCTATTATCTGCTCTGATTTTAACACCTGGAAAGTGCCTCCTTCAGTTTCTAACAGGTTCAGTGTAAACTACAATGCTTCCTTGAAGCATCCATAGTTACTCATTTTCGGAGGTACTTACCACAGGATGAAGAAAACTCTGTCAGGTGACAGGAGAGCTCATCTAATTTAACACAAAATGGTTACTCCTCAATGTTAGCAAAGCAGGGGCTGTTCATGAGCAACGTTATCCTTCACTATTGTTTCTGAGCCAATACCAATCTCTGTTTTACTAAAAAACTTTGTCACCACTGTTTGGAGGCAGATTCACACTGTGCTTGTTTCAGAAGATGTAATGCCTTTTCTTTGAAGATATGCCTGTTTCTTCTTCAACAGTTTTATCAGGGCTGCGGGAAGAGTGGATGATCCCTATCATACTGGGATTGTGTTGTCCTCCGTCTTTCAGTTTCAAGTATTTTTGATGGCACTTGGTGACCAAATTGCTCTTTTTCATGCTACACTGTTGCTCAGCAAGGTATCCCTGCCTGTCAGCTATTACAGACTCCAAGAGATAACGCTGCTTGTTTCACAGATTTCCTATTAACAGCTTGTTTGTGCTTACAGGACTCAGAGTACATACACTGTATATCACTAGCTCTCAGCTACATTTCTCTAGTGTAATATTTGTAATATTATCAACATTTCTGGGGCTCATATTGCAGCTGGTTCTGTGATTCAGCTGCAATTGAATTGGTTTGTGATCTAATAGCCTAATTGCAAACAGAGTAGCCTTTTTTTTTCCCGCAGAGCACCTAAATCAAGAGTTTGTGAAGCAGTTAAGGTCATATGGCAGGTATCCTCTTTCTTTCTGAAATTCTTAATATTCTTAAGCAATGTTGGTGCTTCTGGTTTCCCCCCCTTTTTTGGATACTTATTGCAGTGGAATACGAAGTCTTTGGTTTTGTCCCATGACTTTTCATCTCCTGTGAGCCTATTTTTCTCTCTCTACTGCAGACACAGTGGTTTAGGCTTTGTGTTTCTGTCCCTGTCCTGCTACCTGAACTTCTTTACATGGCATTGTTTCATCTTTTCTGCACTGCATGTTGTTTTTGATGTGATCTTTTTCTGCAAAATTTAGCTGACCTTGTTTTTGCATTGCTTTAGAACCTATGTATTTGTCTTAATAATAATCCAAACCAATTAAAACCTCCTCTGCAGGAAACAGGTGTCCCACAGACAATCTAATCTCTAAGCAGAAAATTTTAGTATTTCCACACTTTCAAGTGGGGATGGCAGAATTCTTAGGTCTGTAATTTAAATATTTCCACATTACTTCTCCTTGTTGGCATCAGGAAATAAACAGTCACATTCTCTTGAACTTTCTAGCTACACTAGCCATTTCAATGTCTCAAATATAATTCCTTGTCACAGTGGAAGAATATTTACATTTAGAGTATTTCAACTTAGAATAGGCAACATGTAAGTGAATCTCTACGTGCTCTGATACAATGGAAAAATAATTTGATTCATTTTACAGAATAATGCTTAAAAATTTAATCTTTCATTTAAAAAATCTGAACTGTGTAATTCATAGAGCTGCAACATTAACCCAAATATGTAAAGTAAGCAGAAGACAGAACATCCGTAAAAAAGAGAATATAACAAAATTTTGCAAAGAAAATTAAAAGGTCTGATTCTTCCTTAATGCAGACTTCATTTACCTTTAACTATCATAACGTACCCTTTAGCAAAGTTGTCATGAAATATTCTGATTATACCAAACTTAAAGTCCTAAAGAATCAGGCTCGGTGAATGCACATGAAATTGCTTCAGATTGCCGAATACAACTAGACCTTAATAGCAGAATTGTTTCCAAGCAGACAATGACACACAATGGCTTGTTATTCTTGTGATAATACTTCAGATTAAAAAAGGGTATGAAAGTAGAAGTCAAAATTTATTTCATATTCAGGGCATAAAATACCAGTAAAAGGTCAACTAACTATTTAAAAGAGTGTCACTTAATAATAATCCAAATAGTAAATGCTGATGTATGACCTATTCCACAATAAAACCTGCCTAAACATGAAGTTAGTTTAAAAGATTCTTGCCAAAATTCCACAGGATAGTACAGAGATACCAGGAAAATTCTCAAAATTGTCTATTCTCAAACCTTTTAAAGGAGAACACTCCGTTGCAGTAGACAAATCAGTTACCCTAGTGAACTAGACACCAAGAAAAAGCATCTCTTGAGAAAAATTTTAATAATAATTTGATACATGTAAGAATTGAGAGATATTTAAAAGGTAAATGAGTTTACAAACATGTCTTACCCTACAATTGCTATTGCAAATCCAAATGAGCACAGACATAAACTGATTCATGTGATCTAAATAAACCCATCAAATATTAATATTATCTGATGAAAACCATGAAAGACGTGGCAGCTAAAATCTCAAACCAAAGATATTTACCACGTTACATGCAGTATTTATACTTGCACAAGTTAGATGACAGAAGCCCTGAATTAAAACTTGGATGCTAGCATTATAACTGGAGGCCAAGAGTTCTACTCTAAGCATACACAGAAATCAGAGAAAGTAGGGGCACATACATTTTAGTTTACATTGTTAACAGTCAGTCTTTTCTGTGTCTGCATGTAGACTGCTTTACATGTACAAAGCAAAGGGATAAATGCACAGAGAAAACAATAGTTGCCCACAATTCCAGTACAGATTCCAGGCCTTGTACAAAGTTTTCACAAAAGCAGAAAACTGGGGTAGATTTCTAAAGATGAAAATTACCTTTTTCAATCTTCTTGACTAGAGGAAAAGAGGAGCTAGTACAGAATTTAAAGAAAATCTAGTGAACAACCAGAAAAACCCATCACTAAAAAAATCTCTTCTAGATATGAAAATCATATCTACAAATATGAGTACCTCAGTATCATAGACTGTAGTGCATCACAGAGCTACTCCAGCTAGTTTTTATCAAACGTCTTGTCAGGATAAATTAGATAGTTTAGAACTCTGTTTTGCCATAGCTGTAGTATATGCAGTGATGAGTTGGCTTTTTTACAGCCTGTTTGGATATCTCCAAGATGCACTTTGGCCTGAAGGATATATCTGCTGTCTTCTAAAGATGTGGTCTCATCCTATGCATTTTGGCCAGCTTTCTGCATCCCAGGGTAAGCAACTTTGCATCTGGCTGTCTTAAAGTATTTCTTTAAGGCAGCTCTACAGGTTCTTTATGTTATTTTTGTATGGACATCCTGTCTTCATTGTTACTGTTCTCTCAATCTTTGGCTCATCCACGAGTTTCAGTGGTAGGTATTTTATACATATATCTACACCTTTATAGAGAAGATTCAGGCTTCCCTTTTAGCCCTACCAAGACTCACTGACAGTATCCTCATTTGATGATGGATTTTCATTCACACACTCTATAATGTTTTTTCATCCTGATCAGATTTTCCATCAGTGAAACATTTTCCCCTTCTGAAACATTAATTGTTGGGATTGTCCTATTTGTGCACACTAAAAATTTCAAGTAAAAAATAGCAATGCCCTATTTGGGGCAAAATGGCTTTTTAATAGAAAACTATTAGGAAATTTAATGATCTCTTGTTACTGTTTGCATGCTATTTTGAGAATGTTTCTCCCAAACAACCTTTGTTTTTCTTCAGTTGTGTGCTCATACATCTTCTTCAGTTGGAGCTGATGATCTGCACACGTTGCCAAAGGTGTTCCTTTGGACTTTCCCAGCTAAGACATTTATCTGTAGTATTTCCAGGTTCTTCTCTTCTGAGTTGTCTATACATTTAAATGTCCTTACTATTACATACCATCCTCTTTGATTTTTTCCTGCCAACTTTATATCTATTAGATTACAATCAAATTTTAGTGTTCTACTCACAGCAATTATTTGCTATGCTTCAGTAACTTCAGTTGTACCCCCTTTACTGAGAATTTGTTTCAGAGTCTACACAAACAGCACAATCTGCTATACTTACCTGACATGTTAAAACAACCACAGTCAAAATAACAACCACTATTTGTTTTAGTTATTATTGCTATGAATGGTTCATGAAAGCATATATCCTGTAGAGTAAGACAGAAATTAGGGAGAGATTATGATGTATAGTGTATTATATACAAGGTGGTAAAAATACCCTGTACAGTATGAATTTGAGCTCTTTTCTGCAAAGTTTTTGCATCCATGAAACACTTCCTGCTGGCAGAAATAGCAATATTTTTTCACAATTTTCCAAAATCTGTCACAGTTCAACTTCTGTAAATGCAACAGATATTTTAAAACAGTGCATCACAAGATTGTTCGCTTTCAAAAAGGGGCCTATTCAATTGCTGGATGCATTTTTACCATGAGCAAATACTATCCAGTAAGAAAGAGTAAAGGTAGGAAATTAAGTCTGTAGAACAAAAAAAGGTTGGACAGACTCAAAAGGATCCAAAAGGAATTATATTCTTCATGCAAGAGAATGCAGTGTGTATTATGTTACTTTCTCATGTCTTCCATCAGATAAATGCATGTGTACCGTAGCAATCAGCATGTTTCATAATTTCATAAATCTTATATGTTAAACCATTAAACTAAAGATCACTTTCTCTGACCTGGTGAGCAGCATTTTTCCTGTTCTTTTAAGCAATAGTTAATAAAATATTAATAAACAACTCATAAATGGTTAAACGTGCTGAATGCTTGAACTTTTACACAGTTTCTTTCATGTTTACTAATACACGTGCAGAAAGATTTCTATAAGGTAAATACACATGATTTTATGTGGCTTTTGCACACAAACCCAAATGCAATTATGTCAAGAATTTGATTGCATGGCATAGTTTATATTCCCACTTCCTCACCTTTAACCCTTCTAAATGGACAATGGGGTTTTCTTTCTTGTTATATAAATCATTGCCTATGGAAACACTTCCTTGAACTTCTGGACAATTATATTCGATTATCTGTAATGCTATATTTTCAAATTATGAAGGAATACTGTGGCTTGCTATTTTTTCATGCCATTATTCTTTAATGAAATCTGAAGTGACCAGTAACAGAGTTCAAATCATTTGCAGATTTTAAAAATATGGGATTAAGTTTCATCTAAGCATTGCTTTTCCTGCCCTGCAAATCCAAATACATTGTGTTTGTTGAAGTAATCGGAGTTAAATTAAAAATCTCAGCATACCCTCTAGGGAATTCGACTCTTACCAAACCTAACTTCAAGTAAAAGCTTGAATGAATATACAGGCATTCAGTATTACAGGACGGACAAGAATCCATGGTTTGCTGCAATCTGGAACTTCCTTTGTTACCATCTATCTTCAACCAAAGATGTACTCATACAGGGACCACCTGCAAGAAGGCCCCATTCAATATGATTTACCAATGTGAAGAAGAAGATGAAAGCAATATGTGGTATTACCAGAATTAAGCTGTACAATCAGGAGTAAACGAGAGTAAACAGAAGGTCCTAGATCAGCTTTAATGACAAAGAGATTTTTTAAGATAGTGTGTATCCAGTCATCCTCATGAGTGCTATACACATATGGAGCACTGAGACTGCCAGTCCAACATGGATCTGATCAACACTAGGTTGGTCACTGGCACTGTGAGATAAACAGACAGACTCCAAGTGGTTATATAGTCTAGAATCCATATGAAAAACAGTTCTATTGCTAGGAATGTCTGTGGAAAGCAGTTTTGGAGAAATGTAACATTTTGTGTTGAAAAAAGGTTAAGGCACAGGGAATTTAACAATATTTTCTGAAGTGATGGATCACACATGTCGTATGAAATTATTATATGTATAGGAGCACATTATATTGATATATATATTTACAACATCAGCAAACAATTTGTGATCAATCAACAGGCTCAATTTTCCTCACCATAATATTTGATGAAGTATAACTGACGGCAAACAAATAAGATCGCACAATCTGTTCAAGCAATTTGCAAACAGAAAGGAGGACTAAATTTGATTAATATATTTTTGTACTGCAAATTACTTCCTAAGCTACTCATAGGATTAATAATGGCTTTAAAAGTATCTAGTACTGGTACACATAAATATCATAGTTATTAAACTTCTCATTTCCAGCTAAACTTTGCATATACTAAGTGAACACTATAAACTGTAGAATTGCTGCTTTGGAATATATTGTACTAAGTAACCAACTTTCTGTGGGGTTAATGTTTATATGTGCATAGGTTGTCATTTATTTGAGCTCAAAAAGTAATTTCACATAAAAATGACATGTAACATGAATTGATATTCAGTTGTTATAATGAATGTCCATTGATAAGAGTAACAGCAGCAAACCTCAGTCTGAGCTTGAACAACTAATTTGTGTGGTCATTCTAGCCTGCAAAAAGGCTGAGACCTGCAAATCAAGGATTGATATTGAGAGTCGTCTCTTCTTCCCCAAGAGAGCTGTAGCTGTATTTGAGATCTTGAGGTCTTGCCCTTGGTTAGCTTGCCTGAGAAATTACCCTTGGATTACCTTGGATCATTGATTCCACTAATGTATGGGCAGTAGATATTATCTACTGCCAGATTTAAGATTTAACTTACCAGTTACCAGTAAGTATTGGTCTTGCACATGGTAATACAAGATTCTTTAATGAGCCGCTAATAATTCTGTTGAGCTGCAAACGTAGATCACTCTCCTCAAAGACAGACTGCTTATAATATTGTCTTTTCTGCTAAATCTTTTAAAGCAGATGCACTCAAGTTTAAGATTGGTTTTAAAATGCTGGATAAAAAATAGTACCCTTAAGAGATTTATTTCTCCTGAACAGCTTTTTAAAATCTAGTATTGGCTGCATTAATTTGCACAAAAAAAATAAAACCAGCTTACTGTAGGTGCTGCTTTTGTGTACCATGGCAGAATGAATTATGAATGATTGCATCATTTACATTCTAAGTTTAGTTTTCAAGTATGGTTGATTTTGCTTAAATGAGAATCCTGTAGCTATTTAGTAATTAGAACTGATAGTTCTATGAAGTTCATAATTGGTCCCCAAACAGGTGTTTCCTTTTTGAAAAAATTTGGTATATTTTCACCTGCTGCATGTGAGCTCATGGAAAGTTACTGAACATAAAAGTATACAATATTCATAACAATTTTGTATTATAAAATCAAAATTATACTTCAGTTTAAATGCCTACTCTGCTAATGCCTTGAATTTGAACTTCACTCAGGCATCATTTGCAACAATGCTGTGCACACTCAACCATGAACAATATTTTCTAGGAGTCTCTATAATGAGTGTAGCTATTCCAAATAATAATTATGGATAAGTTAGAAATATAATGCTGTTTTTCAGTATACACTGTGTCTACTGCATATAGATAGATGATTTTGGATGTATTGAAAAAAAATTTGTTATTGCCTATAAAAATCAGGTATCATTTACATTGACTGAATGTCAGGAATCACACAACACTTGAAGGGGTCACCCCCTTGAAGTTTCTGTGAATTGTCTTAGCTCCGTTATCTTAGGTTTGTGTCTCCATTTGAAAATGGCAACACCTGGCAATCATTTACCATATTTGATTGTTCTCAGACAAGTTACCTTATCATCAGTGCAGGCAGTTTTTATGTAAAGCGCCAGTATTGACTACAAGAGACCTGATGGCAGTTTTAAAACCTTTCTGCATTAATAGCCTTCTCACTGCATTTAAGCATCCCGTCTCTTAGATGCTGTGATGAATGTGACACTGCCATTATATGTCCTAAGTACCCACTTTTAATGGTGACAACATCTATTCTTCAAAATGGCAATTGCCTAATGCTATCTACCTTTGCAATTTATGACCACCTTGGGAAAAATACTCCTTTAAAATTACACAAGTATTTAGCTAGAAATATGTCATTAACCAGTTACCTTGTTGGAATTACTTTAGGGTAGTTACATATTATGGGATATTAAAGGCTTTTACTTGCACTCAGGTACCATAGTTAGCACCCGTTTAATAATTTTCTTGGCAATTCAGAACATGGCTGCCAAAGTCATGATCTGTGCAGATTCTCTTGCCACGAAAAGGAGGGAGTCAATAGGCAAGACTGTGATTTGTTCCAGAGTGAAGCCAGACTGATCTACCAAGCATCTCTGGCATTGAACTACTCTCACAAGTGTGCCTGTTTCGCTGCCTGTCCTTCAGATAGACTGTTTAGACTATAATGGCTCTGGACACCTACTGTCTTGGTAGCTGTCACAATACACCCCTATTTCTTATTTTGTTAAAGTATTAGTAATATCAATTCACTGAAATGAATGTTGAGATGTAGAATCTTATAGAGGGAGAGAGTAGGGGGAAACTCTGGAAAACTCAAAGAATTAGTCACTAGAGCTAAAAAACCTAAAAACCACAGGCTCTTTTACCCCCAGGGAGGAGTAAAATTTGATGAAAATGAAAGTCACTTGACAAGAACCAAATTCAGCTTATCTGCTGGATCTGTTTGCAAAGCAGTTTCTTGAAGAGGTGTAAGACTCAAACCCATCCAGTACTGCAAAACCTCAGAATTTAAATGAGCAAGAGAATTTGGCATAGTTGTTAGATTGTATTTCATTATTGACAATTCTTAATCAGGGAATAGTAGTTTCAGAAAAAATTGTAGGAAGTAGTTACTTTCTGTGAAAAAAAAATCAGCTTTTTGTTCTAAAACTGACAAAGTTTTTTTCAACTTGCTTTGCCTGGAAAAAAATTGAGTGCTTTAGAGAAAAAAAAATAGATTTTCAATGGAAATATCAAAATTTGCTACAGATAAATTCGCTTCCACAAACCAAAAATAAACAGTCATATGACCTCCTCTAAAATCCATCACAGTCCCCAGAGAGGCTCCTATAAATGGTTAAACTCCATCTGTCTGTGCTCAGCCTCGTCTGCCATGCTGCTTTTCTGCCATATTTTTTTTTCTTTGTGACCAATTATTAACTAAATTGTCTGCTTTCCAGTTCATAGGCTACTGTTTGGTCCTTCAAGGTGTTAAGCACTGCCAGTTCCATTTGAAGTTCAAAGAACCTACAACAGAGACTGCTGCCCAGAAGATGCTCACTTGGCTGTGTTATCAGCCCCAGGCAAATGATGACAGAGCCAGTCCTCGCTGCTCCCAACATCACACCGTTTCCTTGGACATGAAAAAGTGTACCCACTCAAGGTTTTCCTCAAGGCTGCGCTATCTGCTGGCACCTCTCAGGCCCGTATTCCCAGCATGCTACTGACTAAAGATTAAACATCACATTTTACGCAATTACAATTCATTTTCCCCTTAAAAATTCCATGGAGAAATGCTCTTAGCAAAGTGTAAAAATTTATTTGATATCCAACATTAAAAACCCCACAAAACACAACTGTATTCTGCTGTGCCTTGTTACTCTTTCTGCTATTCAAATGTATGGTAACATGTCTTTTGTTGCTGAAATTAAAAATTAGCGAAGTCAATGGCAATGATTTATCGTGTAAGCATGAAGGACATTAAGAATTATATGTTCACCTGAATTTATAAATGTACACAGATTTATTTAAAACTTCCTCTAGGCAGATTCATGACCATGTATTTTATTACCATAAATGACAAGATGCTGGGAAATAGAACATACCTAATGAAGCACTGACTGACAGATCTAAAGGAAAAGCCAAGGATCTGTGAAAGGACAGAAAGATTGAAATGTTTTAATTTAGTTGTAATTATGTTCCAACTTCTTTTAGGGCTAAATCACTCACCAGTGCCATTCTGTTGAATGTTCCAGTGGAGCCAAAATAGGAATGCTGTTGACTTGATACTTCCCTGAGCAAAGAAAAAATGCAGTGAGAATGGTGTTTTGTGGCACAAATGTCTTATAGCTCTCAATATGATAAATAATTTACTGAGACAGTACAGAAATAGTTTGTAACATTTTGATGTGGCAGAAGGAAGGAAATTTATTTACTCATGTTTTGTGCATTGTTGGGAGATAGGGTGAAAAAGTGAAGAGTGAAAACTCCAGAACTCAAAACTTATCAACAAGCTTTCAAACCCTCTCCAACAGATCCCATTGATTTTGCAGAGCCAGAGGTTGAGGACACCCTCCCGGTCTCTACAGGGAAACTTGTGTCAGCCTCCAAATTCCCCAGAAGAAACACATACATAAAGACTAGAAGCAATGCTGCCCAACCCATCTGCAAGAGGAACAACTCGCTGGTACCAAATATTCAAGTTGTAAGATTTGAGAAGCAAATGTTCTGGAAGACTTGATCTCAGAGGACATACACAGTGGTAAAATACAGATGTCACTCCAAAACTGAGTGTGACTACTTTGTAGGATTTCTTTGATTTAGCATCACAATGTGATACTACACTCCCCATCCCCCTCCACTGTGCCCCTTTCCAAATCATGAAAACACTACTATTAAGCACATGCAAAGTCTTAACAGATTACTGAGAATCTTGACTAAGATTTCAGTGTGGTCCTATGAGTATTTATTGTGTAAATAAGTGGATATGAGAAAAATTAATTAGGTGCTTTATGTATTTTATAAGAAAGAAGAAAACTGCTTTTCCATTTGCAGAAGAAAACAGGTTGTAACCAGTTTACAAGTCTGTCCATATGTAATAGCAACAAAAGAACCTATAGAACAAAAGAATATAATCCCAGACAGTCATTCTCTATTTCCTCATCCTATTTGTGAAGGAAAAGCAATATGACAGGTAAGGCTGCAAGCAGAGGAATTGCCTACAAGATGTTTTACAAATTGCAGTAAAAAAAGCTTTTGAAAGGGAAGCAAAATACAGGAAAGCAGAAACAATTCAATATGCAGCACTCTAAATTCAGATGTGCCAGCAGGCGATGTGCAGTTCCTCAGAGTTTTGAAAACCATGTTTGTCAGGTTTAATTATTTATTTACTTCACAGAATAAATCCTTCCAAAGCAGAATTGCTTAGCACAGCTTCTAAAAGCAACTGAGCCTTGTCCTGATGCCTTTACGTACATCTAATGAGGAAACTGAAAATATATTGGATTACAGAGATGAAAGGCACTCATATTAAAAGAAAGTTCTCTCTTTTGTGATTACACCCTGTATATCCTCTCTGTAACCTGGGACCAGGTGTCCAAACCTGTGGTAGGTATATCATCCATCCTGCTGCAGGCAGCAGACTTCCCTGTACACCACCCTCTTGCCACAGCTTCCCCAAGAGCTTGCAGAAGCCATGTCAGAGCAGAGTTCTCCAAGTGGAGGACAGGCAGTCTTTCTCCCCCAGCATGGAGGAATGAAGCATAGTTCTTTTATCCTACCAACTTTCAAAAAGATGAAAGGGGAAGGTAATATTTTGTATTTTTCATATAGATTGCTGGTCTCCCAAAGCCATGAGGAGGAATGCATTTCACAATACGTGTAGCAAGTAAATTGGGACGCAATGAACCCGTGGCCCTTATCTGCTAATCTCCTATATACTATTAAAGCATCTTGAGGTTTCTGACAAGTTCTGTTCTGTGTAGAAAATAATTGTACAAACCATGTAGCTGTTATTAGACAGCTCTAATTAGCTGCAAGTGCCAGAGAATTCAGTTTTAGTAGAAGATTCTGTTCACTTGAATTAACTAAGAAATTGGCTATTTTGACCTAAGGATATGGTCACTTTTAATGATTGTTTTCTTTGGTTTTATACCTCCTTGACAATGTCTGAATGGGTCAGAAACTAGCCTTTATTGCCATTTGCTGCTGTTTCCAAGTGCACTACAGAGCTGTGACTGCCTTGCTTGCTGATGGGTTTTCCAGGGGCTTCTCTTGCACAGCCTCTTCTCGTGACACTGGTCAGTTTGCATTTGACAACTCTGGGTGTGTGCCTGTGTCCTGGCATCTGAAGTACATGCTGCACATCTACCCAGTGTGCTCTTCACATTGATGGAGATAAGCTGCTGGCTGGTGATTTTGATTTCTCATCTCTCCATGTTGGTTAAAAGTGTATTTATCCAGAACCAGAATCTTTTATAGACATTTACTTTTTAGTGTGTCTGATTTCACACTTTGGGTAGCTCCAGCTCTCTCAGCCATATGTTAGCACCGAGACTGCATTGGAGTTTAAAACTCTTGCTCTTGTTGTAGTGCTATATGGTTTTCATTTTTTCATATTTTGCTACATTTTTATTTTCTGCTACAAATATCTTTCCTATTTTTAATATGATTCCTCATGAATTCTCTGTTAGATAGTATGAGGGCTATGGTATGTTGCCTTCCAAGGTAAGTATTTTGCCTAGCATCTGAGCTTGAAGGATTTTGTTTTGGCATCAGTGATTTTAATTTGCTGGACTGCCTTTTTGACTGTCTTCCTTTATAAATTGACCTTACAGTTGACTATGTTATAGTGGCTATGACTTTCCTTCAAAAAGTGAAATGAATAGACATCAGTCAGGCTCTTAGAAGCTTGGGCCAACAATTTCTGGAGTTGAAGTACTCCTGCTCTGGACAAAAGAAACATTGGCTTTTCTTTAACTTAATTGCAATCTCATATATAGCACAACTAGCCCTCCCTCCCCCATTTAGGGCTTGGAGATAAACACTCAGGATGGGATCTGAACACTCACTACAGAGAGCTCATAAAATAGATGAATCTCTATTGTGGATATGCAGTTAACTGGACATGCTTCCTTTCTGAGTTTTCAGATTGCTTTCATCCCCAGCTGTCAGACCTCTTCTCTCAAAGAAGATGTCAAAACTGCTGAGAAACTGTCAAACCCTGCATATAACTATGCACTCTGTCCACCTGAATTCAAGTACTTGTGGTGTTCTTCCATTTGGGAGATGTGAACAATGTTCAGAAAATCAATTTAAACAACAAAACACATATACTTTAGCAGTGGAAATAAAGCGTACATTCACAGGTTGCTGAGAGTGGCAAGCATTATATGTGCTTGCCTAGTATACTTACACCTTGCCAGCTTGATGGCAACATAACCAAGGCTAACTTCTTCAGGCACATTCAAACAAACCTCATGCTTTAGTTTGGTTGCTTTTTTTTTTTTTTTTTTTTTTGCAATAAGCAAATCTCTTTCCTTCAACCACAGTCAAGTCTTTTTTTAGTCTCTGTCATAGGCCTTTTCCATTACAGGACAAAGCAAGTTTTGTAGGTTCACAGCCACAGCAAAACCAGCAAAATTAATAGTAACTCAAGTCTTTTCAAAGACATGGATACCATGAGCTGTTCTTTTCCTTCCTGTGGCTATTACAGACATTTCACTACTAAGCTAACTGTACTCGTTATACAGTCCATAATAAGGTCAACATGCCCAGCCTCATAAATTCTCACAGGATGACTCCAAATCTATTTAAATACTTTTAGAATCCACAACATGTCCTTTCCTAAGTTCCATGTTTGGATAAGTCCATGAACAGCTACAGGGACAAGTTTTTTACTTTCCTTAGTCTGCTAAGAGAGTCCTAGCACTGCCTTGATCTTAACACCAAAGGATGCAGATCAGGTCTGGATCACACATCTAGCTCCTTGCCTGCTGTCTTGTTTATGCATAGCCATTGGACTTGGGGCACTGTATGTCTTACATGTTCCTATAGCTTCAATTTCAATATTATTTCAATATAGTACTCAACAAAACTTTACTTCAAAAAAGTTATGGTGAAAAAACAGCCAAATATAATAAAAGAAGAGAGAAAATAATGGGTATGAACACGTGACTCATAACTAATAGGATTCTTTACTCATTGTATTTAGAATAATTATATTTTAAATACCTAGGGAATTGAAGAGAGTTTTTTTTTCACCTGACATGACACATGATGTGATAGGTGTTACAATGCTTTTTCTATAAGCTACAAGTGTCTGAGGTCTCCCACAGATATTCTACAAATCATTCCTCAGCCTACTTAACCTTCATTAGTGCTGTCATGATCCTTCCAGAAAGAAGAAGAGGTACAAGAAAATTGTTTAATCTCCATTTTATGAATGAATGAATTTAGTTGTGGAATCTTTTATCAGATAAGAATACTTTCTTGTGAAGAGCACTGCTGTGCAGCTCTGGCACCAAAAAAGCATACTGTGCTGTATTTTTTATTTTATTAATGACTATCTGTGAATCAGTACACTAGCCTTTCTATACTGGAAAATTAGTTTAAAAACCTGTTAAAAGTAGCAACTTCAGCATCTGTTTGTGAATAACACTGTAGAAATATGGTTCTCTTAATAACCTGTAATAAGAAGATTTAGAACTTTATAGTGTGACTAGTGCAGAGATACAGATCTAACTTACTCAAAATGCAAATCTAGAATTCTTCTATGATTGCTATAAATTATGTCAGATGAATATAGGTGTAAATCAGAACAGAATCAGTTTATTGTGTCTCATTGGCATAACAGGATATTATCAATGTAATTTCTCTCAATTTTGCTTCATTTGAACAATATAACTGTCCCAAGTTTGTTCTTACTTCTCTCTTTCTTCTTTGTTTCATTATTTTCAAGCATTTGTTCAGGTATTCTCTACAAATCTTTGTAGATCCTTGGTACCTGTCAGCTCCTGACTGTGGTGTATCCCTTGGGAATTTAAATAGAGCAAATGAAATACCAATTTCTCATAGGCAGAAGTCAGTATAACATTTTGTCTAGATATATATGTACACATATAGAAAGCTCTTCTGTGTTCCAGATGTTCAAGCATATGAGGAAAAAGATTCAGTGATTTGGAACCTTTTCATATAATTATTCTGTGAAAAGCTCTCTAGCTGTCTACTTCACTGAGAATTTCCTAGCTTTCCAAATGTAGAACAGGTTGTCGTTCACAGATGTGTCTACACCTGCAAATCTAGTATCTAACACTGCATTTCTGATACTAAGAACAAGTTGGGAAATTAGCTATGTGCCATATCCTGCATCTTATCCTGCTGATGGGCAGACAACATATGTAGGGAATTCCCATTCTGAGAACAGATCAAAGAGAAAACTGCTTGTGCTCTGTTTTTGAAGTAACATGATGTTAAAATCTTTATCTGATCCATAAGCTTTTTCCGATTTTGCAGAAAATAACAGGTAAAATGTTATTCATCATATTATAACTTTCTGTCTAGCTTCAGCACTATTAAATCAACATTATGAACTCAGTACCAGAACCTGATGTTCTGGTACTTACTATTATTATTATTATTACTACTACTACTACTACTATTATCATTATTATTATTAATAATAATAGCAGCAATTCCACACATAGCAGGTCCTCTGCAACCATAGCTGTCCAGTTTATCAAGATGGCAAAACCTGTAATTTTTAGAAAATTAGAAAGATTATTTTATAATTTTTCTTTAGTGCTTGCTGGAGAAATCCACTGTACAGTTTTTCTCCTGGATATTACTGTTCTGGACCCTCATATATTTCATGCTACTGTTTTCTGCTGTGAGACTTTAAAGGTCCATGAGAGCCCTGTTATCAAAATTGATACAGGCAACTTTCATATTTTGAGATAGCTCGAGTTCTTCCATTTCTGTAATTTCGTCTGCATCACTGTGTCCTTTTCCTACTCTGCCTAGAGTGAAATTTAGCTGAAAATAGTGTTTTGAAATACAGGGAATAATCTTGCTATTTCTTTTGAATGTCATAATTACTGGAAGTCATTTTTAAAAAAAGAACCAACACAAAACTTGCTGAGACTCATGTCACAATGCTGCCTTCCCCACAATTAACAGACATCTATGTCATTGATTCATTTATTATATCCTTGCCTAGCAGACAATACACAAAATTGGCTGCTCTTTTTGTCTCTCCAAAAAAGTCTTTTCTGGGCAGGTTCCTTTCTCCTTTTCTCAAATGCAGTCTTTTCTTGTGAATGGTGCATGACTGACAGCCTTGAAAGCTCCATTTTTCTTTATACAGAGAACAAATTCACAGTCAAAGTTTGTAGTGTGAGATCGCCCATAGCGACCTGCACACCATGCACATGCTGGTTCAGTAGAGCTCTCCACTTTGGATCAGGCACTAGTTAAGTTTGTGATTGACTTTTTCCTAACAAATCTGACAGCTGAAATGCAACTAGTATAAATTCCATTAATTTTTGTGATATGACAGCAGTATCCCAGGGACTATGTTGAAACTAACCGTTTATTTCACATAGAGTTTGAGATGGATTTTTATTTAGTATCCTTAAAATCCTTTCAATCTAAGCCCTATCTTTGGTATATTATTTCTATGTGATTAATCCTTCTGGAACAGGAGTAACAGCATTTAACATCTCTTTGTTCTAGGCAACCAAAAAACACATTCCTACACTCTTTTTTTTTTTTTTTTTTTTTTTT
>NW_010322040.1:0-1441 GCF_000700745.2 Antrostomus carolinensis
GAACATGAAGAACCTGTAAATTTGTACAATATTACAGCAGAGCAACAAATATTTTACAGTGTAGCTTTCAACTGTACATTGAAAATGTATAAATCCACATGAAAATGTGGATTTATAAAATTATCTGCATTGCTTAACAAACAGGCTTCAAATAATTCAAATGACATCACAGAATATTTCAAGATTTAAGAACATTGACCAGGACATATTTGAGGACCTATATAGCTAGAGTTTAATTCTTGTTTTATCACTAAAATTATTAGCTCTAAAGGCAGGTGTAGCATAAGAATATACACAAGCACATTTGAATCTCACCATCTTACCAGATGTAGTGGAAGATTTTTATTTAAATAACATTAAAAAAGACAAAAACCCCAAACCATCTTTCAATAGCCACAGTACTCACAAACTAACACTATCCCCCTTTAAGGGAGAAAACTTTGTTGAGAACACAAAAGTAGTGAAAATAAATTATTAAAAGATAGGCTTAATTTGATATTTATAAATTCCAACAACACATTAGTGTACAAGCACATAGAATAACAGATTATTTTGGAAAAAAAAAAGAATGCACACTCTCTAGGGCAAACTTCCCCATTTAAAGCACAAGGATAACAAATGCCCAGACTCTGCAAGTCATGCATCCCATCCTCTCGCCAAAAAAGCTAAAGATTAATTTTTAATAACTTACCTGTATTAGTAACATCATAGATTATTAAGTATCTATTACCAGAAACTGACAAATCTAAAGTTAATAAATTATTAATTTTTTAAAAAAGTATTTATCTGAAAGAGCATATTTGTGTTTTCAAACAGAAAGGTATTGTGTGTCTGAAAAATTCTCCCTAATAAGAAAACAGGAGGAAATGGAATGCCATAGCACTACCAATACCAATGTACTTGTAATAAATAAACCTACAGCCACAAAATTACCTGCAGGGTTTCATTTTTAGGAGACCTAGAACACCTGTTTCTTGGAGTAGATTGGAGAGGATATTCAAACCTGGAGGAAATATTTAAAAAGAAAACCATTTTTTGTCAAATAGCTGATGACTAAGTTCCCATTATTAAGCTACATAACCTAGCAATAGCCATCCACTCCCAACAACGCACACCAATCACTTCCAAAGCTTTAACTACAGCAAAAGACTTCTAAATTTTCCCCTAAAAATTATTACCCTTGAAACAAAAATCAAAATTATCTCTCTGGACAATTCTATCTTTATTGATTTAGCACAATGTAATATAAAAGTGATAAAAAAGAAAATCTTGAAGCAACCTTGCCTTCTGAAGGAGACCTGTAAGACATTGTAAAGAAATTAACTTCTGTTTCTGCAGATGGTAAAAGAGCATTTTAATTTTTCCCATTTATCTACACCCATCCTCTGTTATCTTCATCCAGCAGTAAGAATGTGTGTCCACAAAGCTCCCTGCGCTGTTT
>NW_010322040.1:1496-4554 GCF_000700745.2 Antrostomus carolinensis
GTCAGTGGCACTTACCTGAAAGAACGATCGATTATAGTTAACACATCTCCATGCTTCAGAGGTACAGGGTGCTGGAAACAAACCCCATTCAGCTGCGTGGGATTCACTACACTTAAATTAGTCAATATTGCCTGGAAAGAAAACAAACGTTTCAGTAGCCTGATGAGATGCAACGATGCAGTGCAGAGATCATTAAAACATGGATAACTCACCTCCTTGTTTTCATTGACTTCAATTTTACAATGTTCTTTGGAAACCTGAGGCAATTGGATGCGAATATCACATTCTGTTCTCCTGTGGATGAAAATGCATTTGAGTTTCAAAACACACAGAAGACAGAAGAATCCGACTGCTGCAGAATTAGGTGATTTCCCAACTTTTTAGCTAATAATTGGACAGCAGCATGATGCTTTCTTAAATTTGGTAACATGAAGAAAATCTACTACCCAAGTCTTTTAATTGTGGTGAAATATAACAGGAGCTCACACTTCCACAAGAAAGCTGGGGAAGGACTTTCCATAAGGGCAGTTAATGACAAAACAAGGGGAAATGGGTTTAAGCTGAAAGAGGGGAGGTTTAGATGAGATATTAGGAAGAAGTTCTTCACTGTGAGGGTGGTCAGACACTGGAACAGTTTGCCCAAGGAAGTTGTGGCTGCTCCTCCCTGGAAGTGTTTGTGGCCAGGCTGGATGAGGCTTTGAGCAACCTGGTCTAGTGGAAGGTGTCCCTGCTGATGGCAGGGGGGTTGGGACTGGATGAGCTTGAAGGTCCCTTCCAATCCTAACCATTCTATGATTCTACAACATCAGAGAAATGGGATCAGAAAAGAAATGTGAAATACCCAAACTCTGTAAAAGCTGTTGAGAGACACGTCTAGGACAGACACCTGGAGGTTTGAGATTGTTCCCTGACTTGCCAGTTGCTGAAGACTTGTGGAATATTTTTAGAAAATACAGTGTGTGCTCTGAAGTTCTTTCTTAGGCATTTGCTACCGATCACTCCCAGAGGCAGATGGACCTTGGTCTCGCTGGACAGCCTCTTCTACCTTCTTAAAAGTTGCTAGGAGGTGAAAAGCATCTTTCTAAGCACTCAGGCTTTTTCTTCCCTTTTTTTTTAAGCTAATCTCTAATGCTTTTGACACGCTGTAGGCCTTTGGCAGCAAACCTATCAGCCATCATACCAGAGGTACCATTCACACAAGTACCAGCCACCTCTCGCTGATGCAGCTGGCAGAAATTAATGTTTGCTTAACCATTAATTATCACCTCTCTGGGCAGCTCAGCTGAAGCCAAAGAACAGTATTATTGACACTGGAGGGCGGCCCATTGACTCACTGTGGAATTTGATTCAAGACTGAAAAATTACAGTTAGTTAAGAAATCTATCAGTCAATAAAGTGCTGAACAAGCTTAGTTTAAAAGAAGTAAAACCATTTTATTTGGAGTCTATTTATAATAAGATAATCTCATCAAGTCTTTACATTTACCATTCAGCTAGCATTAGTTTTGTCTTTTAATGTAAAATAACTGGATCAAGCTCAAAACCCACTCAACTGTATAAGTCAAAGTGAGCTTCAAGATTGGAGGAGGAGGTATAAGTTCCTACTAATTTTTAATACTAATTCTAGATACTGGCTCATATATTCCATTAGTGAGGTTTTGAAGAACCAAAAAAACCCCACACACTCCCCCCAAAACCTCAAACTCCCCCAAAACAACACAAAAAACCCACTGCCCCCCACCCACCCAAAAAAGAGCAGCACTGATGTAATGAAGATGGTTGAATACAAGCCATGTACCTTGCTTCTCTTTGCTAGTCAGTTAATCTGGAAACTGCCTCTGGATAAAAGAATACCGTCACTTGCTTGTTAACTGTGGATTTATTTTTAAACCCTTCCCCAGATTTCCTTTGAGAACTTTCAAAAAGAAGTTTCAGCAAAGAAAGGAAAAAAAAAAAAAAAGTAATAAAAATGAAGTTCAGCTTTCTAGGCCAACAATTAACCTCAGTCCAACATCATCTTCCCTGCCCTGTACATCACCCACAAACAAACAAACTTATTTTTGCAAATAAGCAGGAGAAATATCACTAATATTATTTAACATATGCAAGTAATCCACTAATTCTCACCTTCCAAATAAACAGGAACTTGCAGTGAGTGGAAAACGAATTCCATCAGTCCCATTCCGTTTAATTACAACAACATTCCCAAAGAGCGGCATCTTGGAAAGTAAGGAATCCTACCTATAGGAGAACATCAAAATTACTCATCCAAATAACACCTCAACATCTTCATGAAAGCCAATCAATCTAATTATCTTTGTACTTCAGTTCAAGAGACATTATCCAATGCACAGCAGAAGAATCCCAGTTCCCTCAAACTGGGAACTATTTCTCATGAGCAACGGCTGTAATTGTAGAGGGGAAGTTGCAGGAAACACCTACTTGGAGAAACAGGGTGGCAAGAGCAGACATCACATCAACCCAGTTATACCACTTTTATATACGTGATTAAATATTTCCCACCCATCAGAGTCTTTGCAAAGATTCAGGGCCAACACATACTATATTTCACCCCATATATACACAACTTAAAACTATTCCCACGCAGTCACTCCTCATCTCAATCTAGATATTGCACACTCTCTTGTCTACAGGGAAATTCTTAGGTCTGATTTTGAAGTAAACAGAGATTAACTGACTGTAGTTGTAACCTCTTAACAAGGGGGAAACGGTGGCGTTACCACCAAGGAGCACTGGAAGGAGGAGAGCTGAAAGGAAAGCTCAAAGTTTAGCGGTTGCTGGGATCTGCTGAGACAGCTGAAAGGGTGACAAGTGCCTGAGCACACAGAGAAAAGCACAAGTAACTTGCAAAAAATAACCCAAACCCACAGTATTTGCACTACCAGATACACTATTCCTTTCGTATATAAATATGAGTGTGTCAAGAAGTATAAAAAAATCCTCAAAAAAGCATATATAAAATGCAGTACCAAAGAGGGATGTGGGGTGGGCGATGGATGGGGACAGGGGGCGAGGGACCTGGGGTGGGCGAGGGACCT
>NW_010322041.1:0-6473 GCF_000700745.2 Antrostomus carolinensis
GTCCCTGCTGCTGGCAGGGGGGCTGGAACTATACTAAAAAAAAAAAAATGAAGACAGCACATAATTTGCCTAGAATAATCTTTCCTCAAATCATCCTGGTCCAACCATGACAACTCAAAGCAGCACCAGAGCTAGAGAGATCTCCTGTGCTCCAGTACGAGGAAGGAGAGGATGCAAGTGGGGAAAACCCAATCTAGCTGTACCTGTCTCTAGCTGTACCAGCCACAACTGACCGAGTCTCTGCTTTTTGAAATATCTGGCTATTTGGCTCAGTAAATCACTGCCCATAACCAGACCTGTGTATAACAGCTTTCTCAGTTCACCCCGAGCCAAGCACTGCCCAGCCTGCATCAAACCCCACTTCTCCCCTCGTATCTCCGTTCCTTTTCTCCTCAGCATTCAGAGCTGCAGCAGGGCAGCAGTGCCAGCTCACCAGAGGAAGCAGACAGGTAAGATAATCCCTTTTATTAAGCCAAAAATCCCAGGGCCAAACTGATACATAACCAGCTACCGCAAGTAACAGTTTGCCAAGAACAGCACACAACTCAAAACCAAAAACCACCACAATAACTCTTCCTGGATCAGCAGAAGCACAGAGACTGCTGAGATCGCCAAGGATGTGGATAACTGAGAACTTGTGCTTCATGCTCTACTCAGTAAAATAAATAATAAAAGCAGGACCCAGCAGCAGAGAGACCATCTTACCCTCCAGTCAGCTCACACATGGCTTTAGGAAGATGAAAAGGGTGCTTTTAAATATGGCTACATTCTAAGATGCAGCCAAAGGCTGATGCCAAAGTAAGTAACCCAAACACAAATCAGACTTTTAAAGTGTATTTTGAATTTTACTTTAAGACTTAACTACAAAAGTCAGGAGGAAATGGGGCTTACACTATCTAAACACAAAGAAAAAACAAGAACTTCAGAACAAAAACATGGCTAATCTCTTTTAAAAAGCCAAGTCTCAGGAGAAAAAGCTTCAGAGTGTTCCAGACTTCTCGCTATCGTTTTTTTCCTGTTGTCACTCATAAGGTTGTTTTTAAAAACTCAATCGTCTCAATCCCTTCCTCCTAGGTCCAGACATTCCCTTCCATTGGCTTTGACAGAGTCATTTTATGAATGGCTCAATTTTACTGATTTTAGAAGAAAGAGGGACCAGTCTTGACCATTCAAATTAATTTGCATCTGCCACAAAGCACTAAATTCTTCGTTAAATCCCGTTTGAGACTGAGTGGTACCTGGACATTTCTAATACGGGTGCACAGGCTCCAACTCCTGGATTCCAGCATCCAGTCACAGTCCAATAATTAACTCAATCTCTTAAAACTGCAACACATTTTTACTTTAAGCTAGCTCAACTTCAACTACAGGTAAGAATTCTTTATTTTTTTTTCCCTCAAGGATGTAAAAAGTGCCTAAACTAAAGGTGGCTTTGAATCCTCACCAGGTTAATATTCCTTAGATAAAAGGCAGAGTGTAAGCAACACCCCTGGCAAGTCTTAAGGTACATTTTCCAAGTTTCTGATCATTGCCTTTAAAAAAAAAAAAATAAAACAAAAAAATCCCTTTGTGTGTTGGTATCTGAACCAGATGATAATGCTGTAGGCACTGTAAGAGCATCACCGGAATACTAACTGCCTAATCCTTTGCAACAGTAATAGAGAACCTAAACAGCCTCCATCCCACACCCATAAACTTACCACCCTGAGAAACAGTTCCCATTCAAAACAGCTCACCTGAAAGCCAGGGAGAATGCCTAGAGATTTTGTGGGGCAAAAAACAAACTCTGAGCATTGATGGCTCGTTCAATAAACAGTAAATCTTCACTATTTGTGTTTCCTAAAAACTAGCCCACCCCGGGCCATGTTGAATCCACAGCTCTCAATTACTTACAGCTCTGGGCATGTAAACAGTCATTTGCTGCCACAGCCCAGACATCTCAAAAAAGGTACTTTAAATGCCAGCCTCCACTTGTGCATGGGAAAGCTGGGAGAGACAGAAATAACAGGAGTTTGTGCTCAAAAATGAGATCATGTCGCGTGTTGAGTCAAAACAAAACCTTCGCCCTTCAGCTCAATAAATTACAGAGATAAAAGGAGAAAAAAAAATAAAATAAATGGAGCTACCATGACAGATCACATTTATCCATCTCAAGGAACCAAAAAACTCCAGGGAGGCCTTCACATTTCCAGTCCCTTTATCAAGAAAGTAGAAGAACTGAAGAACAAGCACAAGGACTGAGCGCACACAGCCTTTCATCTCTTGTATTACCACAAAGGACAAAGACTCCACACAAGCGTTACTATCTGGTTTCTCTTTTCCATCCATAAATTTAAAACTTAGGTAATTTCACTGGCACTATTTTATCAGACGACTTAAGGAGCTCAGGTACATACGGAGTGAGGAATAAAACACTGATACAGAAGAAATGTGACAGCTCCCAACCCGCCAAACATTCCGTGCTTCCTAGTCTGTAAATCACAGCAAATGAATTTTCAGCCTTTTACACTGACTACGCATCTGAAATAAAAAGGGAAAATATTATTCTTAAAATACACAACTTTTAAGATTAACTTTTGTTCTTAGCCCAATCCTCAACATGAAGAGAGCCTTATTTTTCCCAGAGAGCAGAGTATTCAGGTTCAATTCCACTGTCCCTGCCATAAGGGTGCTACCAAAGAAACAGAAGCACTCAGGGTGAAGAAAGCAGCGGGAGGCCAAAGCTTTCATCTCTAATCCCAACTTCACCACCATCGTTTGATCCTAGCAACATAACTTAGCCTATAAAGCATCAGCATTATACAGACAGATACAATGCTTTAAATATTACATAACCTTTACAAGAGCAAGGCAAGTAAAAGCTCAACAGTTACAACATCGAGTTAATTCACTGATTAATCAGACCTGAGGAATGATTTAACATTAAAATTCCGCTCCCTAATAAGCCAGAAAAGAGCGCTACGCCGGTTAAAGGTATTTTCATACCTGCTCATATTGCCTAGCTCAAATTCAACAACTCAGTCATGCTTTAAATGCAAATCATCATTAATCATGCAAAAAATTTTTACCTAGCAAATATATTAATATTTCATGGGTTTATTTATACTAGAACCACCATGAAAATTAGTTTAATAAGCAGCCCATTAAAAAGTGCTTCAAGGCGGCAGTTTAGGTTGAGTGAAATGCGAGCTCTGACGTCTGGCTAGAAACAGGTTAGCAACCAGAATTGTTTCAGAAAAAAAACCACTTTAAAACAGGCTTTTGAAAAAAGAGGAGTATGCACAAACAAGGAAAATCAGGAGGATGCACAACCCTTGTTCTACTCTTTTTATAGTTTGGCATCAAGTTCTTTGGTTAGCAATTAAAAGGTTCATGACAAAATTTAAGCGACTCGAAGTAGTAACGTACCCAGTGCACATATAATTTTAACTAGAAGGAAAATAATTCATCTGGAAAATGCACCAAAGCATGCTTCTGATTTTGTTTTCTGATGATAGTTAAAGATGTCAAAGCTGACTAGCTCTGACCACTGCCTCCTTCAATTAAGAAGCATCCTTCCCATTCTACTATGAAAGGAAAGCAGAAAAACATGATTGTCTCTTGATTTCTGTCTTTCAAACAGCTGAACAACCTGAAATACAGAAGAGTTCTGCTCCTGCAGAAGCAGACTCTGCGCTATGTCATTTCATTGACTCGGTGGAAAAATTAGGGCTGAAGTATTTGGTATCAGTCTGGGGGGTCTGATTTTTTACATAAAGAATTCCAAAAATACACAGTGCTTAAATATCTGTGTTGATAATACTTTAAATTGACAGTCTACAAGTAACCTCTCAAAAATCCAAACTTTAAAATTTATGATTTTGGGGTTTGGTTGGGGTTTGGGTTTGTGTTTTGGGGGTGTTTTTGTTTTGTACTGTTCTCTCTTGTTTCAAACTATTCTTTGCTGAGTACTTGCATTAAACAGCTTCTCTCAACACTCACCTCACAAGACAGGGTTCTGTACAGTCAACCACAGACTCAACATGCCTGTTTTCTTTAGATTCAGGAGAATTACCCAGCAAAAACAAGGGAAGATTTAAAAAGACATCCATGGTAACAAAACAGCAGGTACTGAAACAATGTGATTGCATTCACACTGACTAACAAAACAAGCACATCTTTTGTTTCCTCTACAGTTTATGGACTCAAAGGAAAGGTTTCAAGTAGTTATTTCCCCTGGTTATTTAAACTTAGAATTGTTCTAGCTTTTCCATATCACACTAAGAAAAAACAACTGATAATCTAATCTTAACAGCTCTTAGTAAGGCTCATGGTTTCAAACTTGAAAGTTTCTCCACTTTAGAGGAATATTTCTTATGAGAAAAATAACATTTTAAACACCAATGGAAAAAAGGCCACTTGAGCAGCCTAATTGCACCTAAAATTCTTACCTGCTACTTGTAGCGAAGCAGAGCCCAAATACTGTCCTCACTGATGCTATCACACACAGCAACCCCCTCAAGTCTCCCATTTACCGCAGCCTGACTTATTTAAAATGGGCTCCTATGACTCAGACTAGTTCCCCACCCATTTGACAATGTAATTGTCACTTCTCTGGTATTATCCAAACGAGCTGTCAGATGCTCTAGGGTCCAAATTAAAAGTTACACCAACAACAGTAACAGCTAATGTGTCACTTATTTCCTCTGCTGTCGCCTCCAAAGCAAAAAGGAAACGTCTGAGACAACATCTGACCCCCTTCCCTATCACCCAGTGTTTACAACTCCTGACTTTTACTCCAAATCTACATATCGAGAGTTAAACAGCAGGGATGCTCAGAAGTCAGTTATTTTAATTAATTTCTCAGAGCAGCACCCTGGGAAGTGATTTTTACATCAGGATACAGCCCATCACCTGTACAGTCAACTGTTGTGCCTAAGACCAGCTGACAGCGCTCACTGCAGGCTGACAGACAGTTAAGGACAAGGCTGCAGACTGGCACCTTCGGAGAGAAAACTCAATCCCAAACAATCCTGAGATGTCCTACTGATGCCTGGGATGTCACCCCAGGAAAAGATTCACCTTCAGCACTAAGCAGCAGACAGCATTTCAGCTAGACAAGACCAACAGCCAGCAAGCTACTGACAACAAGGCTGGCTTTGAAAGGGGAAAAGGAAAACCACAAGCAAGACAGAACATTCAAAAAGAGAGTGGAGTTTCCATGAGATACAGAGAACCAACGTTTCTGAGCTTGTACTTGCTGAAAACGCAGCGCCAGGCGAGGCATCCCCTCGTCTCTTGCTTCTCCCTGCACAGCCCCGTGCCCACCCCGCTCTGTGAGCTCACCTAACTCAGGGAAGTAACAAAATCATTCCAGCAGAATCCTGATAAAGCAGATGATTGAAAGGTCCACCTCACTCAAATGGCAGAAAACCAATAAGGACTGGAACTAGGAAGAGAGAAGGGAGGGGCCACACAACTGGAAAGAAAAGAACAAGAGCTTGCCTTTTTGGCAGCCTGGGAGCCACCTCCTGCGTGCCCAGCTGCTGCCATCCTCTCAGAGAGGGTGCCTGCCTCTCTGCGGGTCCAAAAGGTCCCAGGCAGGTGGAAGAAACACTAAGGGACAAGTTATTCATAAAGTAAAACCCAGAGCATTTTATAACAGTGACAGATGTTGCACTCAGTTAAAAAAAGTCTGCCATGAGTGTCTTACTAAACTACCTGTCCAGAATTAAAACATGAAGTTAGATAAAAATCTAAATTATTTGGGGGTTTTAAGGCAGGAAGTAATCACTGACAGTTCCTGATTCAAGACTCCCCTTGATGAGAGTAACCATTAAGTCACTGCCATCTGCTGTCTCCACAATAACGGGTGAGGAACGAGCACAGGTTTCTCCTTATTGCATTTCCACTTGATAAGACACCATTAAAACTGACCCAGCCTGACATTCCTGGACTTCACAGCAGAGAAGCCAAGAACTAAACAGATCTCAAGCAAAGACACTTCTCCTTTCTTCAAACTGAGCATGCAGCACCAAGGAGTGAATGAAAGGATGGGGCCAGAAAAGACTCTGAGGCAGCAACTCAGTTTTTTCTTGAGCTCAAACCACTCACAGCAGATGTTTGGGAACCACAGATTGTCCAGCCAGCCTCCCCACGTCGCCTAAGCCAGGTCTAAAGATTGGGCATCTAGTCTGGTACAGGCACAAACAGCCACTGGACCACCTCCGCAGCTGAGCTCTGCGCCAAGGAGGGCATCTGCACTTGAAAATAACCCCTCCTCAGGTGGCTGCTGCTCCCAGGCAGGGACCCCTCAGCTCTCCCCACAGCTCCGAGAGCAGCACGGCCCTCGGAGGCACCAAAGCCAAACCCCAGATCCCCCCGAGCGCTCTCCCGTCCAGGCAGGCGCTGCCCAGAGCCGGGAGGTGCAAACAACGCGGGGTGCCGGCGGGACGGGCTCCTCCCGTCCTCCCCCCCGCCTCAGGCGGCTCCCG
>NW_010322042.1:0-210 GCF_000700745.2 Antrostomus carolinensis
TAGACAAAAGTGGCCATGCTGCTTTTTGCACCTGCATCTAGGTCTGTCTCTGTTACTCAGGACCTTTTCTGCTTGGGGCCAAACATTCGCAACACACTGAGAACGTGACATTGGAAGGCTGTTGCACTAGCCTTAAGCGCTGTCTCTTCAGAGTCAGATGTCAGCAGTATCTGGCAGAGAAACCATCTCTGCTAGAAACATTGGTCTAGA
>NW_010322042.1:230-7327 GCF_000700745.2 Antrostomus carolinensis
TGCTGCAGCATCGTATGCTCCAAAAGGATCTATGGAATCTCATCCAAAGAAGCAGCAGAACCCACCTAGCCCACATTTTATGGCTCTCTTCAGACAGATTAGCTGGTGACTCACATGGGAATCAGCAACAAGAAAAAGGAAATGCTGTGGGCAAAGTCCATAGTAATCTGGATGGGAAAGTGCCCCTGCTCTGACCTCTGTAACACCAATATTGTCCCTACAGAAAGCAACTTTGCCTCTCAAATCACTCCAAGCAGCTTTCTGACCCGTCTTGGGACCACATTTTCCACTTTTCTTCATGCTTTGGCACCTGTACAATGGCTGACTTTTTCTTACTTGTGTCAGTAAAGATTTTAAAGGCTGTATTTGTCTTCATTCCCAACACATCATGATCAGGATGCTGGGCTACTTCTAGATCGCAGATTTAATCTAAAATGCTAATTCTCATATTTTTGTGCATCTTATGCAACTAGAACAATTCCTCCTGTTTGCCTGCAAGACTCCCACCCTCCTACACTGCAATGCTTTTCTGAAGACCCAATGCTATAGTGCAAGCTAGGAAAGTGGCTGACTTGCTTAATACTGTGGGGTGAAAGAAACTGATTATTATTAGGACACTGTCTAGGATTTTTCAGGGTTATTTCTCATTTTGAGTTAGGCCAATCACTTAAACCAGTGCCCCTACTGCGGTTCTCTTCCTTTTAGTGATACCCGGTGCATAATTACTGAGCCAATTTCACTATAGGTTTTTGGGTGTACAAACAAATATGTCATAAAAACAACTCAAGTGTTGAAAAAAGGTCACAATGAAAAGAGTCCACATATTTTTTAAACGGCATTCAAAACTTCCTGCCACTCTGTAAAAGACTAGCAGATGTATCAATGGTCAGACAGGTAAGGAAGCTGCAAGTATAGAACCACAAAGCAAACTTATGGCTTATGAAAGCCCTGATTAAATGGTTTCACAGTTTTGTCTCTTAGAGGTAGTGTCACAAGCTCTTATTAGGAGAGGTCTTTGTTCATTTGCAGTTTCCCAGGTCTTATCAAGTAGCCTAAATTATTTGAAGATAATGAAAAAGTTCTGATACATTGTACTCATATGACAAGCTTGGTTTAGTGTCCTCCCAAATTAACATATTTTAGAAACTATTGACTAACAATTTCCTCCCAAATAAACAAATACTACTGCAATTTTGAAAAGCAGACGTTGCCACATCACCTCATTGTTTCACAGGAAAGACAATTTTCTAGAAAACAAACCTTAGTGAAGTCTGAAGGACACCAAGCAATGGAGGTAACCTCTTGAGAGTGACCAGTGAGTATCCGTGGAGGAAGGCTGGGCTCAGAAATCTTAAAAAAATCCATAGAAAAACAAATATACAATCAGAAATCCTGCAGCCTATTATACATCACTAAGAAAAGACCTCACAGCCCACCTGTGAAGCATGTGAATACCTTCCATCTTTCCTATATGAGATGGATAAATCAAATGCTTTCAGCCTGTCATCATGAGGCAACAATTGACAGAGCCCTGAGAATCAGTTCATGTTTCATTTCTAGAGGTGAAGAAGCTGGTCAGCACTGAGATGTACTGACTTGCCTGGAAACACTTGTTCAATTCCTGCTACACACAGTATTTCTGCCTCCAGAGCTGGCAGCCCCAAACACGACACAAGCATTTTATTGTATTAAGTACCTGTACCTGTTCTAGGTACAATGCTTAAAAGATTGGGAAGCTCATACTTTGAATCAGGATAGGCAAATATATTCTGCAGCTGTTTTATGTCCCAATCACAGGTCAATAGTTTATTAAAAAAATAAAACCACCACCAACAAAATCCTATAGAAGAACTTTCGCTGGCTTCAGAACTGGCATCTATGCACCTGCCAAGTGCCTGTACCTCCTCCAACCAACCAGCTGGACCAGAGACCCTCTTAAGAGTTCATAAAAAAGCTCCCTAACTCACTCATGCTCATTAAACTGATCTCCATTTCTCTTACACCCTTCTTAATAATCTTTCTCCTATTCTACAGTATTACTATTCATCTTTGATTACAGCTCATCTAAGTGACAGATAGAGCTGAAGCTAGCATTAAGTGGCCCAAGGAAGAAAACACACACGCATAGACACACACACACACACACACACACACAGAGATTATATCCCAGTTGTGCATGCTTTCAGCAGGCAATCCTTTCTGGAGCTATGACTCACCATTATTGATGTGACATTATAAGGGGGATTTATCAAGGGGATTTGCATAAATGACTAAGTGAATGAACAGATCCTTTAGTGTGTGGGCAAAGGAGTAGATGTTACATCCAGATTTCAAAGGATGATGCAAGGCATCGGGGAAAGCTTCTGATTTACACACAAGTTTTTCTCTTGTGGATCATCTCCTACAACAGCCTGCAAAACTGCAATTAAATATCCAGATTCAGATCTTAAAGTTGCCCAGATACAAACAGGTTCATATTAACAGGCTGGTTTTTTTTTTGTTTGGCATAGCAGAGGCAATCACTTGACTAAATATCCACTAAATGCCTGGTCCAGTATTCCCTTCTCTGCCAAAACATGCAACACCATGGAAACTAAATCCCTACTTAGGGAATAAACAACAGGAGATCTCAGTGAAGAGAACACCTTTGTTTACATTTAATTGTGGTCTTGCTGTCCAAACATAACAGACACAAAAGTGGTCTAGTAGCCGCTGATTGCTGAAAGGTAAGCAGAGGAAGACAATTATTCTTGCTGGGACACACTGGTTTTACAGGATACTAGTGTAAATTAAACCAACTTGTGAACTAAAGGAGGATGCATAGTTATAGCTGTGTCCACTGTGTTTGGCAGAAGACAGTCAGCCAGTCTGTGCACGTAAAGTCAAGATTAGACGCAGCACATGCTGCTTTTTGCCTGATTTTACAGGATATTGGTGGGGAAGTTACACCTATTGTGGAAAGGTTAAAAAGAGAAACTTAGGAAATGAGACTTTATTAGTTACTCTACTCACTGAAACAGCTGTTGTATCCAGCTTCAAGATTCAGCATAAAATGGTGTATACAGTTTTATGCACCATTTGATACAGAAGCACTTAAATTCTAATGCTGGTACAGACCAAAGGGTAACTTAATATGGTCACCTCAGAGTGCTCTATACCAGACGATTCAACGGACAATGGAACTATGGAAGTATATGTCTATAAGAAATATTTTTTTATTACCAGGAAGGTAGCTCAGCTAGGTACCATCTTTGCAGAGAGAAACTTCTCTGCTCTCTGTCTTTTATAATCTTAGGGCTGTTCAAGAGTCAGTTCATTAATCAACGAACTAGTAATTAAAAAAAGAGCACCAACACAATAAAGTGAGTGTTCATTGCCTGGAAGTGGCATATATATGAAAACAGACTGAAACAGCGTCCTCATCAGCAATAACTTCTAGCCACAGTATTCCATGGGAACTGCTCACCCAAACACAACTTAGCACTGCTGAAAAAGTTTCTGAAAGAAATAATCTGGGTGGACAAGGTCTTGCTCTGCCTTTCATTCCTCTCTATATATGGAAAGCTAGTGCTCTCCATTAGGTTCTTTCCAACATTACCTGTTAATAGTCATGCAATATCTATCTTAATTTTTTTTTTTTTCACAGCATAATAAGTCCTCATCCCAGGAAAAGATATGTATGTTTCAGAGTCAGTAAAATGTGCCAACATTTAAAACAAATTAAGACGACTCTGGGTATTACAGATCTCAAGAGACAGTTTTGCTGAAAGTCCTACTTTCTAACATGACTATGGGATTAAAATAAAAGTAATCAACTGATGATTTATTTAATAAATATGCAATGTGATCTGTCATCCAGATGTGATAGCAACAGAAGACTTCTGTACACAAATGCATTTTAAATGTGCTTAAATGCTTAAACTTTGAGATGCAATGATGTCCTTGAATGCTCTCAACACAGTCCCAGCCTGCGTTCCAAGTATCAAAACACATAAATGCAGGATGTGCAACCCAAGTTTGCACAGGTATTTTTGCTGAACTCGCACAGAACATGAGGAAGGTTAAAATTACACCACTTGGCATGGAAGTAGCCATGCTACTGCAATCCTGGTACTTCTGAGTAAGCAACCTAGCTGCTTACAAGTGTTCTCCAAATCAAAGAGAACACATGCTCAAACCAGAATCACAGCAGGCTGGCCCTCTGCTCTCAAATGTTTGTATTTCAAACTTTCAAACTCATCATGAAAGGGGTAAACAAGTCAGCATGCCTTAAAAATTACCCTAAACCTGAATTAAGGAGTCACCTGTGGTTTCAGTCTATTCTACCTGAGATAAGACGTCTACTCTGTTCCCATATGGCTGTCAAATATGGAGAGCAGAACTTGAAGCACCCCTTATTCTGAGGTCCTTGCTATCAACTTGGTGACATTTGCATTTCCTACACATCAGCATAAGATGCCAAGTGAGAAGCTGTTCAGCTGTCAGACAGTGCTTTGGAATTTTGCTGAAGGCTCTGGCTGAGATCTTGCTGTAATACAAAGGCTTTAACTACTGTAAATTAAGCATGAGAAAAAGCTACGTCTGAAGCGAAAGCTGGAAAAAGGGGAAGTGGGAGGAAAGGGTGCCCTTTACAACAATTAAAATTTGTAGGTTTCTGTTAATGTGCTCCTTTGCTCAATATGAACCAAGAACTGTCTGTCTACTTGTCATAGCTGGCTGAATCACCAGGATTGAAAGAGGATTTTAATGCCCATTAAAACCAGATTAAGATCAGCAACTTGCAATAAGCAGCAGTGATGAGAAACGTATTGATGGCAGGAGGTTAGCTCTGTTTTACATTAAACAGTTACATCTAGCCTTGACAGCTACACACTCTGGGCACAACATGCCAGAAGATAACCCCACGCTGCTCTAAGTAGGAGTGGGAGGCAGGGAGTGTCCTACGTGAACATGAAAAGCAAATGAAATGAAAGAGTGGAGCAGCTCTGGGTTGCATGCTTGGGTCTCTCCCAGTTGCCTCACCTTCCAGATGTATGCGTTGCAGTCACTCGAGCCACTGACCAGGAACTGGTCGTCTGGGCTGGTGCCGGATTTGATGTAAAAGGTTGAATTCTGGTGTCCACTGAAAACCGCCACTGTGAGAAGAAAAGGGAAAAAGAAAACAAAAGCCACACTCAATGCAGAGCTGTGGAGTTGGTTGTGCAAGCCGGGCTGATCTTACAGGCTTTTCCTGCCCAGCCACGTATCCTCTGGAGAAAGTGGTTGCACTGCTCCCTCGCTCTGGGGCTCTGGGGCAGGAAGCCTTTATTATTCAACTGGAGCCCTTCAGGCTTCCCAAACAAAGCAAGTTTACCTGAACAGCTCTCTCCACAGCACTAGGAAGCACCGGCAGTTTCATTAAAGCTTTAGCTTAGTTTCCTGATGTAGTAGTACCAGGCAGGGGCTGGCACCCCCTTGACCAGCCCTGTCTTAATAGTGACTTTGATGAAGGAGATGACCCACAGAGACCAGAGGACAAGTGACTGCCTTTGGTGGCCTTTGAAAAGTTGCTAGACCCCAAAAGATCCGTTAGTTTTTACCTGCAGCTCTCTCAGCGCAGCAGTTATGGGACAATGAGTCCTTTCCTAAGCCAGACCTACCGGCATGTCCTGTTCCAGTGAGGATTTCCTCATGTCCCCCTGCAACCTAAAGCTGCCCACAGAGAGAAGCGCAGCCGCAGTCGGGTGAGAGCTGGCGAGCGAGGAGAGCGGCACCAGCCCGCGGGCAGGCGCTGCCCTCTGCGGGAACAGCGGCACATGGAGGAGCCACACATCTGCCACCCAGCTGGACCGATGGAGATTGCTTGCTGGGTTTTATTGGCTGCACACAGAGGCAAGAGCTCCATGAAGAGGCTGAGGGCAGGATGCTCTGTGCTTTAGAGAGAGCCCATGCCTGCGGCAGTGGGGGGATACAGGCTGGTGAGCGTATTTCCACAGCTCAGCGGCGGCATCTGGGGTTAACCTCAACAACTGACTTACTAATATTTACTGCTTGCACCACTGCTCGACTTTGGAAGCAATCCCACCCACCAGACTGCCTTCCTGAAGAGCAGACAGAGGGACACATTGTTCATTTAATTTCAGTTAACTGAGGGATTGAGAAAAGGCAATGGAAACTAAATCATGTGTCTGGCTGGAACGCATCGAACAAGTTTTGCCACTATCTGAGAAGCAACCACTGGCCGATGACGAAACAGCTTAGTGCACCGAAGTCTGTGGGCCGTCTTGTCAATTTAAAGGTCACAGATGCAGAGCTGAAGGCATCTAAAAAGCTGAAGCATCTCGACAATATGCTGGGGATGCTTTCTCCCAGAAACTGCAGTAGAAGCTAAATTTAAAAGATACCTTAAAATATTGGGTTATTACCATTTTACATGGATTTATATCTAAGAGCTTGAAAAATCAGTGATTGTCAGTAAGCAGAAGGTTCAAACTTGCTTCAAGTAGGTAGCAGCTGGACACTAGCCACTCCTTACCAGATAACGTGCAAGCTACCCTGAGTCTCAGTCTGGGTGAGCCAGTATCTGCACTTATGTACGTTTTTGTGCCATTAATTTTATGTAGATGGCTTAACACACGATATGAACAGCCCTTGTAACAGGTGCCTTCACTTGCAGGTACTTTTAGACATAAGAGCATAGGTTTCCTAAGCATACAAGCTGGTCTCTTAAATCACACCGAGAAACTCGTCTTTCTGTGCTCTGCAACATCCTTTTTTTACAGCTATTTCCACAGATATCATGCTTACCTGGAGTGGTCCTTAAACTGGTCATATTGAACATGTAGATACTGTCATCAGTGCAGTTAGCAAACAGATTAGCACCAGTGGAATCCAAAACAAGGCTAGAATATCCTATAGACAAAGGGAGAAGTTCTTTATAAGAAGCAACTCCACAAAAAACATTTTGGAAAACAGGCATTCTCAAAGAAATGCCTAGAGAGGGAAATTTGGAAAGGATCTCTATCAAGTACGAGATTGTCACTGGGAAGTTTATTTCACAGAGCACTTGCTGGAGAAGGAAAGTTTCTAGAATCACAGAATCACACAGAATGTCAGGG
>NW_010322043.1:0-29657 GCF_000700745.2 Antrostomus carolinensis
AAAAAAAAAATATGAGTTGTTATTTACATGGTGACAGTATGTTTTTACTCTCCATTTTTAGAGATTGTCACCAACGAACTGGCAAAGCCTTCAAAGTTATATGAAGAATTTATTCCTTTCTGTAAGAGAAGATGTTTCTGCTGCAACTAATGATGACATATTTAATATTATCTAACATTAGATAAAACATAACTGAAATAGGTACTTTGCTGACAGGTAATGGAGGTAAACAGAAACTTAAGTACTTATCTCAATTAGAGCAATTACTTTATCCACGACTGTCCACCACAGCATCAAAATAGTAGGAAAAACATAAATGGGAAAAAAGATGGCAAGGCAATGTATAGATGAATAGAGAACAAAAAGTGTAAGGAAAAAACTGCTGTGCAGTTCAAAGGTGTAATTTTTAAATATAAAAAATCACTTTGGAGAGGATAAAGATGGTGTAATGCAAAAGCAGGGGATCTTGAAGTGCACTGCATGTGCAATTTTTAGTCACACTGACATTGCAAATATATAGGATATTGCATTTTCAATAATTCTTCTTACTAGAACAACAAATCTAACAGAACATTGAAAGCTCTAATGCATTAAAGCATACATATGGAAATCTTTTACATTTTTCATACTGAAATATTTCAAGCTGAAAAGAAGACAAACTGATTTGATTTTTTTTTCCCCCATGTATTTTGTAATATACATTTTATAAGACTATATAATACATCAAATATTTTATAAGAGTTGGGTAGAATATTGCATATTAAGTAAAAGCTACTCCCTAAACACCATGTCCTCACTAAACAAGGCAAGATTCTTCATGCTAAGCCTTTCCAGAAGTATATCCAAAGGGAAACTTGTCCTGCTGCTTATTGCAACAGCTATGCTAAGTATTGTTATCTCAAATTTAGCTCTCGATTTGCAAATGAAAGACACATACTACACGGTTTTGTGAAAATACTTAGCTGACTGTTTCAGAGAATTCTTTCCTTACTGATTTCATATGATGGAGTTTCCCCATAGCCTCTTTCCCATTCTTAATAGAGGAACTAACTTCACAGCATAAGAAAATACAAGACATCAGAGGTACATCCTTCCAAGAGATTCTGTAAATCTCCTTAGACACCAATGTTTGCTAGATAAAGCAAAACGTTCTCTTGGAATATTTGAGGACTTAATGACTTAAATTAGATAATATCGCATTGAAGAAGAGAGGAAAGACTGGTCACAATACTTTTTTTTTTTTTTTTTTTTAATTTTTAAGCCTCCTTTCCAGTGGAACAAAATGAGGTATACTTTCATAAAACAGAGCTAATGCCAGCCTACAAAGTCACACAATCATATCGAAACTGGAAAGGAGATAAAATTAGTGGGAGGGGGAAGGTGTCAGAAATACTGATTTAAATTCCAAAGATTATTTATATTCAGTCATATTCCTCATATCCTCTATTTAATTTGTTTAAATTTAATTTGTTTAAATTTATATATTGCTTAATGAAAATTCTTAATGGATATCTTGAACGATTACAAGATTTAATTGACTAAAGTATTAAGAGTAAATATTGAAGCCTATAACTGAAATTAACTTTACTCAGACCATTGCTCTAGGGATAAAAGTGTATGCAAGCATCTGGGAATTACTAAAAAAAAAAAAAAAAGGAGGGGGTGGGAAAATTGTTTATAAATATTTGTGATCTGAAGAAGCAGGTATTAAAATAATAATTTTACTATCAGGATATAGTTGTCTTGTTTCTCTCAGAAAACATTTGGAAATAAGTGTGAATACAAAGAAGGATTTAAGAGATATTTTGAGACTATATTACTACCAGGCATTTATATGATCACAGTCAGATGATAAAAGACTTAAGTCATATAACATTAAGGAGTTACACTCATTTACTTAGGACATAACATAACATACAAACTATCTGAGAAAAACCAATTCCATTTTGAATATTTAAATATCTGAAAAACAAGCTACAGTTCAAGTACATTACTGTTTTCAGAATTATTCAGTAATTTCAATGGACAAATGTATTTTATAAAGCATTAACTTATCAAATGTCTAATTAATCAAGAGAAAAAGCAATAAAAGCTTTACCCATGAAGAATCACCCATCTTCAAGTAAATACAGAATAAGAAAAGTCAGGAGATATTTTCATGTAAACAGCACGAACAAATAATCTTAGTAAAAAGCACTGAAGAAAAGTAGGGAGACAAAGGTCACATATTCTCCTCTGACTTGTAAATAGTTGATCGTGACTTTTCAAGGAGCTACTTCTTGTATGTCACAGAGTAGAAACAAATATTTCTGTTGTATTTCAGCAATATTGCCATTGCTAATTGAGATGTGACCCAACAAAGTACAATAAATACCAAAATAGACAAATGCTGACATCCAAAGGAACCTCTTTCATAATATCCAGTTCTACATCTTAATGCATTAAATGAATTAAATATTGAACTTCCTCATCCCTTCCACTACAGAAAGGCTAGCACCAATTCACACAAAAACTATTGCAGGTCTCCTCAGAATATGCACAAACACTGATGCATCCTTGCATTCTTTTAAAGATGACAGACTTTCTAGCATATCCTAGTAAAAATCACAAAAAGTATAATCTTTCTTCTTTTAAAGAATGAAGTTACAGAAAAGGATTGAGCAAGGTATCTGAAGAGGAAAAATAGATCTTCAGATTACAGAGAGTTATTATTCTACATTCCCTGAATAAAAATCTCTTAACCAACAAAAAGTAGAATAGTCGTATGTCATTTTTACTACACAAAATGACAGTAATTGACATAACATTTTTGGAAGATCACCAATTTCCCATTTTGTCTTGCTCACTGATTGCTAATAGATGAAGTTTAGTTCAGGTAAACAAGGAGGAGAACAGAAAATGAATGTAATTTTATAAATGAGATAAATGTGATGAAAAACTAAAAATCAAAACCACACCTTTTTTCCACAGAATACTGAAACCCCACACAACACATCCATATTAATCAATGACTTTCTCAAATTGCACCTCAACGAGTGAAGTTTTTATTTCCACAGGAATATAACATGGCAGGTACGTCAAACTACAAAAACTTCCTAAGACAGTCCCAAAACTTGCTTTAGCTGAAGATAAAAAGTGTCGAAGGAAATTATTTCACATTCAAACACAAGGTCTACTACAGTTTTCTCATCAGGCAAGTTCAAGGCATTTCTGCACTACTGTAAAACATCCATGTGTTATATAACAAGATAAATTAATTCTGGTCAAATTTCTTTATACCGATCAATAGAAACAAATACATTTTAAATAAAATCTCACCAATTGACAACTCTATCCCTCACTCTGCCAAATAAAGACATTAAAAATACTGAATACTACATCTTTTCCTTCTCCAGTTATAGCAAACTGTTCACCGTCTACAGTACATACCCCTCTTTTGCTTCAAAAAGCTTTTAATTATTAATTACTATTTTGGGAGGAAGAAGTGAAAAGTTTTATTATGTTCAATGGTGTCTCTCAGGGGAAACATTATATAATGGTCAAAAATGTACCCTGGAGGAAAATATCTCCTTAATATCTTATTATTCTAAGTTCATTACTACAGTAAAAGGCCATCCCTATCCTCGAGCAATACCAGATAAGCATCATTTTTGTCATTAGCAAAACATTCAGTTATCCAAAATCATTTTTAGATCATTAGAAAAATTGTTACTGAGTTTTCAATAGGCATACACTTTATATTCGATATGAAGTTTTGGGTTTTCCATCAAATAAAGGTGGTAACATACTTACTTTTCTGTCTGGCCAATTATATTTTGCAAATATTGTATCATATGTGTCCACAGCTCCATCAGTAATCAACATTATGGCCTGGCTGCAAATACTTCCTTGTCCTGTGTGATTGAACTGTGAAAGGAAACAACAATTTAGTTACAGCATGTTCCTGTTAGATGAGGGTAGATGGGATCACACTGGATAAGCATGGATCTTGTCAAATCTATAGCAGGCTTAGAATTAGGTGAAAAAGTCTCAGGTTGAAAACATTTTATCTTAGGTATTATGTTGTTATTGAATTGTAACTTCAATTGTGTAACAGAATTGGGATTTATTGTACGTCCCCATTTTGTCAACTTGAAAAATAAGAAACTTTCATAAATATACCACTTCCCCAAACTAAAAGTGTATTCCTCTGGTTTAGATAATCGATATGTATTAATGCGTCTACATAGGGTTTTATTTGATTTAAATATAATTTTAAAAGAACAAGCTACACAAAAAGAGGAAATGAGTGACTGATAATCTTACTGCGACACATACAAGATACACCACTTACAGAGACACATATGACTATTCATATGGCATTCATATTCACTCAGGATTACATTCCATATGTTATTTTTCATAAAATGTTTATCTGGGAGAGCCAAGTTAATATTTATATATTCTAGAATCTCCTATTACTCAAAATGAATACATATAAGTAATTCAAGCTGCTGAACAACAGCACTTGAGGCACAGGTACTTAGACAGCAATCAATATAACCTTTGGAGTATGCAAAGAAAGTTTCATCAATCCACAATTGACTGGGATTTTCTCCTGGTCAAAGAGCAAGTAAATTTGACTGAGTCATAACAGAAGCTTTGATCTCTTGATTCTGGAGTTGGGGCCTTAATTTTGAATCCATGTGTCTCCATTTGCTCTTATTGGAGAATAGGTTCTTATTCATCTCTGTATTATTTTATGTACTCAAGGAACTTGGGTGAAACATACAGCTTTCAGCAAAAAAATGCAAAGTTGGAAAATTATTTGATTTTTAATTACTCTGTATGAACATTAAAAAAAAGTCTATGAAAAGATCAAACAACTGGACTATAGACTGAGCTAACATTTGAATACATGCTAATGAATGAACAATCTCCTTTTGTTCTCTTCCTATGTAGTTCTCAGGTACATTACCAACTTTGCGGTCAGACAAGGCTTTATCCTACCACCTTTCTCTTGGTATTGAGAAAACCAAACAATAATTACCTTGCCCCACCTCACCAGCTTATCTATGATGAATAGTGCACAAAAAACTGTGATCTCATTTGAGAAACATTTAAAGATTAATTACCTTGCAGGGACTCTGACTGCTTCTGGATTCAACAAAATTTATTTGGAGTATTCTACTTTGATTTGGGCTAGTAATTGCTCTGTCTTTAAGCTTTCTGCTGTCTACTTGCCCTTGCATATTCACAAGTTCTTCCCAAAACTCTAAAAACCTCTTTTCTAGAAAAAAATTCTTAACTTCTAAAAATGTCATCTTTGGAGACATGCCTGCAATAGGAAAGGGAATGGATGGTGTGTTCCAGCAGTGCTCTATCCTCTTTGCTTCTGCCTTCGCATTTCTATATCTGCAATCCAACAATCATTTATATCATCTGCAGCTCTTTTCCAGATCACTTACCTTTAGATCAATCAGGAACCTCAGCAAAAATTTATAGAAATATTTTACTTCAAGGGAAACTAATGTGAGTTTATAGATTTAGTTATATTCTGGTCACTGCCTGTGTGAAAACGCTTCTCTGTGCTACCTGCAAGGCAGTCTGTCCTTAAAATTCTTCAGTCATTACAGTTTTTCCAGTCTTAACCAGAATGAGAATTATTGAAGTGAGATTCCTTCATTAGTATGATCTTAGATACAGTGTTTTCTCATAAAGATGAAGTTACTTTGTCAAGGGATATATTCTTCATACAGACAATATATTTTGAAAGAGACAAGATATATTAAAAGGGAAATTAACAAAGGGGGAATGCCTTTATTTATTTTAAAACACCACTCTATATGCATCAACATTATTCTATGTAGTTATCTGTTAGAATATTTTGAAAAATGAGATAAATTCAAATGCTTTGATGAGTAATATCTTCTCATATTTGTCTAGAACTTTAATTTCATTGAATAGCAAGAGTGATGAAAGTGTTTTCCATAATAATAACAATGACAAGGGCCTTATGATGAACTACAATTAACTCAGTGATTCATCAGTTAGCAGCAAAAATTTCAATGCATCCTGACATTTACAGCATTTGGTTGTGATTAACAGTCTTTGAAATGTCACAGAATTTTATTTAATTGGCTATGATTTTTTTAAAGGTAATCACTGCAGAGACCACATTTGTCACTAAAAGAGATAATTGCAGTTGTCACATGACATAGTAGGTGCCTAACTACTGTGCTAAGCACTTCTGTATTCTTACACTGTATAACGAACACTGCAAAAACTGATGATAGGAAAGACTTTGGAAGCGGATTTTTCAACATGCTTTTCAAAGAGTTCTCTTTGTAGTTAGATATTAAAAAAAAAGTGAACAATCTCCTTTACAGAAACCCTATACCTACACTGATATTAACAGAGATTGTAAACAATGGCTTTAGTTCTAAGGTTTTCATTCATAATATCATGAGAAATATTTGACAGCGCATTTTATTTTCATTGGTTTGCTCCTTTATACTAATTCTCTGTCATTGCCACTCCTGTTCACTTTTCTCCTTTCTTTCCTTGCTTTTCCCAATACACATTCCCAAGAAAGTATATAGTCAGTTGCATCAAAACATTGCTAAAATTGTTCTTTGTTAGAATACCTAGTGTGACATTATACTTTACCTTTGCCAGAAATGACAAACAAAGAAATCTCTGAAATACACTACATAAAATTGTTTCATGATAACCACTAAGACTTAAGACGTGCACCTTGTGAGGAAAAGCATTTTGGACAAATACAATGGGTCTGATTTTAATTACAATTTCCTTTGAAGGCAAATTTCCTGGACAACTAAGAATGCTACACTGATTTTATGTAGAGTTTGGGAGGGAAACTAGATGCCCTGCACTAGATTATCTCCATGATTATGATGTTCATCTTCTGGAAGCTGCATTACTGTTTATAGAAATTAATCATAGGAACATTATCAGAAAGCTGGCCTCACGTTTTTGGCAGATGAATAGTTAAAATAATATTAATACCCCTGAGCTGGTTAAACAAAGCTTGACATTTCTCCCTTTATCTTGCAGTACCACAGAAGTACAAGTGTGTTCAAATAACTTACTTTATATAAGCTATAAAATATATTGTCATGCCAGAAGTCAAACCATTGAACCATTATTTCATGACTCTTACTAACAGTGTGTATTCTCAAAGTGTTTATGAATATAAATTCCTGTCATTCCTAAAACATTAGCCCTTCCAAAGAAAAAAAGAACAATCTAAACTATGAAATGTGCATGTTACCCTAGTATTTTTTAACACCTAGAACAGCTACTGAAATAAAAGTTATTGAATGCAAACATGTATGTGTAGGTGGATATTGTATATTTAGACACAAAATACATTAATATAAAATGTACACACATCAAAATGTAAATTTGTTCGTATCTTTAATCACATATAGATTATATAAAATTATTGTTCTATAGATAATATTTTACTATCATCACAGTTTAAAGTGAGTTCAAATCTATTCTCTTAAAATTGACAGTACTTGCTTAACAGCAAGAGACGTGTCAGCAGAGTAAATCTGAAAAGCACTAACTTACTTCACTGAGCACGTTGAAAGCTTCATTTAAAGCAATGTCCAGCATTCCAATTCCTTTTGCAAAAAGTTTGTCAAGGTGTTCCCTGAAATGCTGAAACATAAACAAGGTTTTATTTGTCAGTATATTATTACAACATACATGTTGATACCAATGATTAAGGATTTCTGAATTCTTTAGACCTACCTTTTAAGCTGTAATAACTGCATACACTAATTCATAAATCAAAGTAATTCCTGGTTTATCTTTTTGACTCTTCAAGCCACACTAAACTAAGAATGTGTTAGAACAATAATAATGTTAAGGTATCACAAGATATGTTTTTGACTAGTTATTCCATCAGATAGTTTTCCTTTGATTTCTGTTGTTGTTGTTTGGGTTGCCATTTAGGGATATCCATATCTTCTTTTCACTTCTTATAGTAATTTTTTAATTATTTCTAACTAGTCAGCTCCTAGGGTTTTGGGATCTACTACTTCATAAAAATAATTATTTCTGAAATTTAACTTTAAGATTCTATTTTTTTTTATGATCCCATCCCTAAAGGATGGTAGACCCTAATTATTAGGCCGTTGCCGTTTATATGCAGTTTATTAATGTCAGTATAATATTTAGATTGATAAAGAACTACCCTACACAAGAAGAAAGACAAGGCTAACTACTTGATAGCTATATGTGACTATCTTCAGTATTATGTTGTGTAGTCACACTTAAACCAAATTTTTGCAGTCTTAAATGGCTCATCAGTTAAGTGCTGCCATACTTGTCGGCCATATGCATGGGTAAAATTTCATAACAAGGAGTTCTCAGAGGTTGACAGGTCAGAATTAATCCTGTATTTTCTTCTATCTAAACATATATTATTTCTCTGGATATGTCAGAAGTTTGATAAATTTCACAAATTTTGCCTTCAACAAAAGTATAGGACAATTATAACACGTACATTAAATTGTACTTTTAGAGAAAATGTAAGCTATAAAATACTAAGTAGCACATTTTCAAAACAATCTTTATACTATTTTCAAAAAAAAAAATGTTCAGAGGAAAACCAAGTTCTCTTAGGTTTATAAGGAGAAATATATCATTAAAAACAGTACAATGAACCATGCCATCATAAAGAGATAATATATGCAATATCAACAAACAAGTACTTATTTCTCATTATTTCCATAATGCACACTTTTTTTTTTTTAATTCATAAAATAAAAAGATATTACAGCAGTATATTGGAAGACAGAGAACTTCCTACTTCATTATTAAATCTCAGCAAGCTGAAACAGGAAAATTTACATCCTAGCCTCTAAGTAATTCTGAAGTCTCAAGAAAAGGGCTGCTTTTTCAAAACAATTACTTTATAGAGGCCTAGTAAATGTGGTTCATTGCAGCTCAATACTTTGAACAGCCAAAAAGCACAGTCTTGCTCACCTAAGCAAGCAGGGAAAGCATAAGCACCCATACAGCTACAATGCAAAATGGTTCTTTTTTTCCCCCAACTTAAACACAGCTAACAAGTAAATACTAGTCAGTATCTCCATAGTCCTAGTAATTACTGTTATAAATATATTTTAAAATGTAATAATTGATCTGTAAGAACACAATGAAGATATGTGGTGGAAATACCTCAAATAGGTTAGTAGGAGAAAAAAAAATTATTTATCAGTCCGTTGGTCTCAAAGCATTGTTATAGGCAAGAAAAACAAATCAAACTAGTTATCTTCTTAGAAGAATTAAAACACTACTGTCCCTTGAATTGTACCTTTCATATTTTTTACAAGTAAGAATGAATACAACATACACAAATATTCAAGAAATACATCAGCTTCTTGTTATTCTGCATCCAACTTGTCATTTCAAAATATGTCTGAAATTTAGGTTCAAATTAACCAAAAGCCACATCGGCATATTCTTGACTTCAGCTAACGTTGTCTGGAAATTGAGAGCGGTATGACAAACGTGGCAGTTTCCCAGACAAGGGCTACTTCAATGGTCAGCAGCACAACACTTTTCCATAGCTATTTCAAAACACAATAACTGACCAACAGTCAGATTCAGAAACTACTGACTTCAGTACATACTTTAATACATATGGCTATCAGTCCATATACAAAAGGATTAACTACATCACAGGACTGTTACAGTCATTAAAGCTTTTCAGAAACTGAGAAAATAAAATTGTTTTTCACAAAATACGTAAAGTTCATACAAATTTAAAATTGTTTGTTGGAATTCTTCAAAAACTAAAATATATCATGTTTATAAAATTCTCCATGAAGCACCTTAGCAAAAACAGTTTTACATACAGCTGATATTTTAAACAGAAAGTGCTAACAAAGGTTAAAAAAAAAAAATGGAAAAGAAGTTTACTATTTTTTCATCAATGTCAAAAACAATTTCATAACATCAAAGTTACGTGCTGACCAGACATTTTCAAGCTGCTTAAGCAGCCCTATGTTCACAGCCCATCTCTCCCAGATACCTAGAACTAAGGTTAGTTTACAGTTACCACAGATGCTTCCCTACTAATGCAGGGATTCACCCTGAAACAGAGGAATTCTCTGAAAAATCAATAAAGCTAACTTTTTGTATTGGAAATAAGTTCCTAATCCTATATTTTCATAAATCAGATATGTTAAAATAAATATGATAAACCATGTTTCTCTTGGTAATACATTACTGCTTCATAATAAAATTAGAATTATTTTGGTATTAAAAAACCCAATAATTTATAAAATCTCAGAACATTTCAGAGACAAGTACTGTGGAATGTTTATTACAGTGCATATACATTATCAAGTATGACTATATAGCATAAGCAGATTACAGATAATTACTAGTAGAGGGTATAATCTCTAGTGTATAATTCAGTTCACGTGATCTGTCAGGAGAACAAATATTTTCTGTTGTCATAGCTATATATGGAGAGATTCTGAAAAATACACTGTTGATATATGAAGAAATATAATAGTGACATTTTTTTAAATTAAACAACACACATAATAGTGACGTAGTAAAAATGTTTAAAATCTATTTCATGCACTATGAATTTTAACAAATCAATGTTTTCTGCCTCCAGGCTTCAGAGTGAACAGATGCTACAAGGTGATTCTGCAAAAGGATTAAATAACAAAAATGCATGTGTGGTTTGGTCTTTGTTTGTCTGGAGGGGGTTTATGGTTTTTTTTTATCTGTTTTTAAACCAACTCAATTCCCTGTCTTGTCTTTCATTTTTTGAGAATTTCAGCACTTTGCATGTCCACTTGAAAAAAATCACTCAACAACATGTAAATTAACATTTCTTTGTTTCCCTTTTTATCATACCAGATGCCCTGTATGTGTAGCATTAATTGGATCCCTGCCAAAAGAATCATGTTTCAATTTACAGGCAGCACAAAGAATAACTTCCTCAGATTGTTCACTCTACATCTATCTGAGGTTTTTTATTATTAAACAATCAAAATGTACTGTTGCACTTTCATAAAGATTGGGCTTTTACTCTCTTAAAGAATGTTACCTTACTCTGACATTAAAGAGCATACTATTGACACAACTATTATCTGTCAGATGCTGTTGTTTTACGGAAAATTTATGAGAAAAAAATTCCAAATCTCTAAACACTCATTTTTTTCCTATTTCACACACCCTGCCAGTACAGCAATGAGTCTCCTGCTCTTAATGAGTTAAAAAGCATCTCTACATCTCAAATAGCTCTTTTTAGCAATAAACTCTACAAGAAATAATACTGGTTCATCTCGGCTTCTCTTTACCGTCCTATTGGAGCTCTTGTAGATCAATATTTGAATTTCCTAGAGTTTGAATTGGGTATCTGTCCAACTGTGTCCACAAAGATTTGCATGCAACTGTACGCCTAATTGCCATGTGCAATCACCAGAACGTGCAATAACTAATTGTGGACTGAAATACCTAATTGACATGCATAATCTTGGTAATTCTGAATGTAAATTAGCCACACAATTATGACAATCAGACACTGATGTCTGATTACAAAATTATAGGGCCAGAACTCAACAGCAGAAGTTGTGTCTTATTACAGTGAGGAAGCATAGATGTGTTCAGCTGTGGAGGTATCTGCGATCCACTTAGAAGTGGTTGAAAAACATGAGCTGAAAAGAGTGAGGATATAAATTCCCTTGTGCATGTCAGCCAGGACAAGGTCTTTGCATATATCTACAAGGGTTCAAACCAGAACATCAGCACTGCATACACTTAGTCTTGTACCCTTGCATGCTGCTCATTTTGTCTGTTTATAAACACTATCAACTGTCAAAACCAGAAAGTCCCAGTGATCCTAACCTCTGACAATAATTCATGTATGCAAATCAAAATGGTGTTCTCCTTTTCTCTTTAAACTGTGTAATGTTTGTTAGGACCTTCTAAGTCAGAAAAAACACAACAAATATGTTTGATGGACCTAGAATCAGGAAATGGGTTCTTGTCCTAAGTATAGTTACAAATATGTCTATGTGAAGAACCACAGGGTATATTGAATAGGGTATACTGACACTGTTTTTACAAAAATGAAAAATAATATTCACATGCCTATTTCTCCTTAAAAATCAGGTGGTCCTACTTGACTTGGAGTACTTCAGAACTTAAATGAGAAGGAATATAGAAGGAGTATTAATGGTCTTCATAAGGAACATAGAAGCAGTATTAATGGTCTTCATATTCTATGCTTCATGGGACAGTTATACAGAATATTAAAATCACACTACTATTGCATATGACTTTAGCATAACTGAACAAGAGGATGAATTTATAACCATTTATCATGATTGAACTTGGAGTTTCTCTTATAATGAGATTATTGAAAGTGGTTTTTGGTACAGCCAAGTTTATTCACCTTTTCTAGCTTAAGAGCTTAATCAACAACTTTAGGGATTTTGGACCATACTTGGTTAGATGATTACATTAAGTTTTCAGACTTCAGGGACTAGAGTAAAATTGTCTAGCAAAATATGACAGCAAGCCATATTTCTGTTACTTCTTTTTCCAGTTTCCTACTTTTGATTTATTAGGGTTTAATAATTAATACATTTAAATAATTCAAGTAATTTATTTCAACAAATCTGTGCTTAGGAGATGACATGTATGATTTTGCACAGATTCAGAGCATTTTTTCATTATTCCGAACATAGAATATAGGTTGGTAGAGGGAGCTATCTGAATACTGGTAAGAATCTGACGTTCCTTTCCTAATTTCAGGTCACTGCAGGCAATTTAAAAGCTCTTCTGAGACAATGGCATGAAACATATGAAAACTGAATTTTTCCTTCATGGCAGAACCTCCCAACTTTGTAGCCAAAATGACACACTGGTTTATCTAGCCCATAGTAAAGCTGAAGAATAATTTACTGATTTGGAGGCAATTCTGAAGAAATTCTGAGGCATCTCTTTGCATTGGTCTCTTATCTTACCGACTGTCCTGATGGATTCACGAGCTTTACTCTCTAAGATTATAAAAGCTGACAAGATGACAATTTTTTACATTCTGGAAGTGAACAGAATCTCGTCACATTCCTAAAAAATGAGAAAGAGTCCAATGTCTGCACAACACCGAGGGAATTTTTTTGGCCTCCATTAGGATAACATGAGGATACTCCATAACCTTCAAGGTTTTACCCTTTTTAAACAAGAAAAGAAAGGAGAAAAAAGTACAGCCATCTTAATGCAACATCTGAGGAAATAAACACATCTGAAAGCAAGAAATGATACATTAAATCAGAGAACTGTATTCCAGTTCTCAAAATGCCAGGTAAATGCCATAACAACCATGCCATCTCAGACATCCACAGAGAAGAGCAGACAAGTTGTCAGCTAACATAACCCCTAATGTCTGGCATTCATATTTCGGTATAGCCTCTTTTTACCATAGCAAACATTTGCAGAATTTCACTAATGGATTTTTGCCTAGCATCACAACAAAGCTAGTCACAATAGTGGCACGCTTGGCTCAAGTTTTAATTGGCACACAAGTCTACAAGACTTCTTCGCATGCTGTTTTAATGCACCTTAACATGAGGACACCACTTAAAGCCTCACAGAGATGCATCACCCAATTAGTTCAGTTTGCTACGGCTTAAAGCAGATCCTTTTCCTGTAAGACCTGAAAACTTCTTTGCCTTTATATTATGTTTTTCTACTGCTGACAAGATGGAGGTACACTGGTAGTGAGTTCACTGTCTTAAACTCCTGACCAAATCAAGTCCCCATCTCTTATCTTCCTACTTACCCAGCTAAACCAACCTCTTCTTTTTTTCTGTTTTGGGGCTTCTGAACTAGTTAATTGAGTTATGCCCAAGTTTTCAGCATTTTATTAGTCAATAATGTTTTTATTTCCTTCTCATTAAGGCAACATGCTACAGAGTAGTCCCAGTAGCCTGTACAGATACATTTTATTATAGCTTACTTGCAATTAGCAAAAATAAGGTACCATTTATGATGAGTAGGAATACCCAAATTAGATGGGGTTACAGGACCACAGATTCAAGTCTAAGCATACATGAATAAAGCATTTTCCACTGATTCCAAAGAGGGAAGTAACAGCTCACAAGTGATATATGGAGCAGAGTTTACACAGTTACACTGGAAAACTATGATATTTGCTATTGTCTGATGAGGGTGAGCTTCCTACAACAAAAAATATTATCCATGGGTTCAACATTCGTCCAGATTTATCTGTCAGTTTTAGTGCAGGTCTTTGCTACTTCTAATATTAATTCCTATACTCATACATGCATGCTGGATTTGCAAAGATGAACTACATCAGCATATAAACCAGTAAAAAAACCCAACCAATCAAACAAAAAAACAATCAGGAGGCATATGTGTAAGACAGGAGAATGATATTTACTGATGTGTCACAGGGAAGTTTACCTATACTTACTGACAGTTGATAAATGTGCACTTATATCCGTAAAATGCATTTAAGCACCATCCCATTTAAAATCCATTGCCAGAGCAATTACAGGTCAGCTTGCTTGTGATGATTATCCAATCACTTTTGTCCCCTAGCACATGGTGTTGGTAGATTGGAATTTTTCAGGAAAACAATCCTGAAAACAATGCTGAACAAAGAACTCAAGATTAAATATACTCGGATTAAAACCAAATTCTTGTTACATAAATTACTTGCCTGGGGTTGCAATAGAAAACTTCAGACCAAACTTCAGTGGTCTGGGGCTAGCTGAAAGTTTTGGGGGTCTATAATGTCTAGCCAGTTAAAAAAAAAAAAAAAAAAAGTACATTTCAGTGAGACTTTACATTTTTTGGTTTTTTTTAACAGCTAAGCAATGCAGTCAGCAGTCTTTTTGGAGATCTGACAGAGACGGATAGCTAAATATACACCTAAGTAAATTGCTTAAATAAAATTCAATATGCAAAATTTGTATTTACCAAACTCTTATTGGCAATTTCACTCAGCTTCACCGCTGAATCAGTCTTCTGGTTATTTAATTTCTGGTAATTTCATACAAAAATAAAAGCTCATTGGAAGTTATACACTACATCTCTCTATTTTTGTCATTCTAATTTACGCAGGGGTAAGTTCTTGATTTAGTTTGGAGTTACTATGCCTATCTCTGCATCTAGAAGATGATATATTTCATCTGGAAACATTTACAGAGAAATGTCCTCAACCTATATATAGTACATTAAAACAACATATAACAGAGGAATGTATATTGTAATATTGTTACTTTAAATCTGGAGTTACATTAAATCAGATTGTCATCCGATTCCTTTGGGGTAGGTAAATTGTAACATGGAGTTTCTCAAAGATGAAAACCTCTTGGCCCAAGAAAACTAGTATTAAAATAGGCAGTTCCACATGTTTGTAATTTGTGGAGAAAGTGCAGACGGTGACAGAATAGTGTCTGAACTATTTCCCACTCTTTTTTAAATCTGTGTATCGCAAATTGATACACTTCAAGGTAGCAACTGTTTAATGCTAACGCCAAATTATAAATGAGTCTGGTAAAATTCAAATATGTTACATATTTTATATTACTAAACCACATTTAGGATCACAGATTAATTTCAACTTCATTTATGCTACCCAACATAATTATAGATTTAATCTTCATGATAAGCGAAACTTGAAGCAAGGTTTGCAAATTAGGGATAGCTTACAATATTCTAAGAATATGTCTCCACATATCTAAATTGAACCCTCAATGCCGGTAATGTACCAACACAAAAAATTTTATGACAAATGTTAGGCTATGAAAAATTTTAGAAATAAGTGGATGTAACTTGATGCCTGCCATATCACCTGAAATTATAATTTTCTTAAAACAAATTACTATAGTCTCTTATTGCAAAAATGAAAGCAGAAACACTACATGTTAGAAGAAATCTAGTACTGGGATTCCTATTTTGTCTCTTAGTAAAACTGGTGGCACATATATTAACACCGCTCACATCACTGTCATACTTGAAGTCGTAAGTTTCTCTTTCATAAATACATAAACCAGATATGATTCAATAAGGTTTTTCAAAAGGATTATCCTTTCTGAAGTTGTATATGACAGAAATTCAAGGTGCAATCAGACCCTCACTGCTCCGAAAGCTACACATGACATAAGCTTTTCTAGAACCAACAACCTTGCAGAAAAAAAAAATACTTGATCAAAATCAGTGGAAATTTCTAAACGTATTATACAGCACCTCTTCCTTGTAGGTTGCTGGTAGCAGTAAAAAAAAATTAAAAGAAGTTAAATGAGGATTTACAAGACTGCATTACTTTGCTGTTCTTGAAACTAGTAGGGAACAGGTTTAGATGCTTAGAATCATCACTTTTTCCAATGTATCCTCACTCTTTCTTAAAGAAAAGCATGTGACTTGCTCAACATGCTGGAGATTCAGGGCTGAAAATCTGTTTTCTCCAACCTTCATTTCTTTCTCATAACAAAAATGCATTAATATGTTAGAAGTTTATATGCTTAATTAAACTTATTTGATGTCCTTTACAAATCTACTGTAATGCACCAGACATATTTATTAGTGCTTTAATTGAGGAGTGATCTTGATCAAGTAATCTCTACAGGTATGATGAGGCTTGTTAAAAATAAATAAATAAATAAATAAAAATCCTGCCTTCCCTACCTTCACTATGCCAATCACCATGAAATCTGTACCAATCTTCAAAATATGCATTGGGCTAAATTGAAAGTTGCAAAGGTGAAAGACCCCGTGCTATGTTTTCTTTTCTAACTGTTCTCTTAACTTAAGAAAACAATGCAGGATCAAGAATCTTTGGCTAACTTGGGCTCCTATATCATATAAACTAATAAGTGAATCTAACTTGTCACCTCTTACTATAATGGTTGTGAGAAGAGAGACCTAAATACCAACTACAGGGGTAGGGAAGTAATAATTTAAGTAAAGATGCAACCGGAATACAGACTGCACATTATAGTGAAAACAAATTCAGCTTCATCAATAATAACTGAGTTGCCATTCAAAGAGAAATGCAACTTCCTTGCTCTGTATGCACTTTGTACAGATTTACTCTAGCACCAGACCCAGGTTCCTTACTGAAAGACAGACAGAAAAATGGCAGGGGAGGACAGGGAGGGAATGTGGGGTTTGTAATATCTTTCCTGACATTTGGAATGAAAACTGAGCCACATTACTCAAGGGAGAGTGGCACCAGAGTGGATATAAGAGGGTTACAATACTTGAAATGCTTTTTCATACTTTTATGAGAGTGGATTTTTTTTTTCTTTTAAGTAAGAAGAGATGTTGTGGAGGGGGAAAAAAGAAAAAATAAAAAAAGAAAGAAAAAAAGAAAGAGTCACTGTTTTACTGAGTAAATGTACAAAAAAGACACTAGATAGCCTCTTTTTTTTCCAGGACTAATTGGATTTTCTGTAAGTCTGGTTCTTTGGAAGCCCATTACCATCCCTGTGCATTACGGAGAATTTCTGCAACCCATCCCTGAAATTGAAATAGTATATTCATTTGCTACCTGTAATCCCATGGAATATTCAGCACCAACACCATTAAGAAGCACTCATTTCTCGAGTTCCTATAAGCCCTAAGGCTGAAGCAGTTTCCTGTCGCCTATCAAAAAAAAAAATCCTTATGCTTCATTCCCTGAAGGTCCTCCCAGGTTTCATTTTACCTAGACAGTCTGTGCATGGGAACAGACCGGGCTCTGTCTGTAGCCCAACTGCCTGAGGCAGCAGACTGTTGCAAGTGGCAAATCCAACTATTTCACTTAAGCCTACATCTTGGAAAGCCAGGCTGGCTGCTACTGCAGCTGTGCAAGAGGTCAGGATGAGCGGGCAGTGTCAGTGCTGGCAGAACAGAAACCCCTCAGCAGAGGCACACCACACTCAGCTCTCCCCAAAAAGGAGGACCTGATCTCTCCCAAAGTCCAGCCCTGCCCCATATGTCCCAAGTTAGTATTATTTAACCCTATTTATTCTGCCGAGAAGCTGTTTGGCCCTTTAGCTCAATACAAATGCAGTGCAAGTGATAAGGATAGCCTCATCTTCTAGATTTTGTTTTTCTATTTCTTTATTTTGTTAAAGTTTAGAGATTAAAGAAAACTCAATTCAAAGAAAGACATTGAGCATGTTTAAGTGACATCCTCAGAGGAGAAAGATTCCATTAGAAAACATCTGATCTTTATATAAAGACAGTAAAGTAGTTCTTCAATAAATACTTTCAGGACAAATGTAGACTGTGGTACTGATCCTGTGAAAGCAATTTTTATTTGGAGTTATTGAAACAGCTGCTTTCCTCATGAGATAAAAAGCTCCAGTCAAACATCTAAAAGTAATTTCTTATCTCTGCTTCTAAGAGCTGTGGTTATTTGCTACACGTAATGTCAGATGAACCTAGCAAGATGCAGTTAGAAAAAAAAGGGGGGTGAATTCATGTATGGGGAAGGAGGATTTTTTTTTTTTAAGAGTCATTTAATGGGAATTTTTTATATTGGCACTCATGTATTATGGTTAAAATAAAAAGGGGGGAGAAATATACTGCCAAAATGGTAGAAATTAAAGTTTACTCAGCATAAATTAATAGCTTGGTGAAACTGGGTTTATGCATACTTTCAGCAAAAAATGCTGCATTAAGAAATATCTTAGTAAGGTCAGGTGTATATATAGCAATGTAAAAGAGCAGTCCCTGCAATCATCATCAACAAACATCTCCTCTTTCCAAATAAGGAAAAATTATAGCAATATGAAATACCATTACAGCAATTTCTAATTGTCTCTGCTTAAAGTCAGCATATGGAAATAGATATTTGCTAAAGAAAAAAAAGTTCTAATATCTTTTAAAACACTTGCGTTCATATTGGTGCCAATAGAGCTTATATTGGTAGTAACAGATATGGTCATCCTTGCTCTCATTTAATTGAGGAGAATATTTGACATTAAAAGATAAAGAATAGAAATTTCTGGAAGGAATGTACAGTTAACATCTTCAGTCCTATGTTGGACTTGCAAACAATTGAGGCATATGTATGCACATACAAACTGATACTCGAGCATATATTTTAAAACATTGACTGTCATTCACCTGCTCTACTTTGTCAACACAGAAACTTGTGGTTATATGTTGATAATGGCTCTTTGAAAAAATACATATTACAGGGTCATGATTTTTTTTTGTTTGTTTCTGATTTATCATTTAATAGGCAAAATAAAGGACTATATTACCAGCAAACATCCAAAAGAGTATTTAACTCTTGATAGACTGGTTGAGGAAGTGTAATTTCATCTGCTTTCACCTGATATTACAATGGACACTTGGCAATTACACAGAAAAAACTATAGAAGAAGCCTGGTGTATGTCAGACTCACAGAAATGAAAATAACAACCTAAATGATTGAAATCTTATGATGAGTTTCAAAATACAACTAAATACTCTGATAGCTCTTGACTAGTTTTGGAATGTGCATAGTAACAACATTTTAAGACATCTTTTTTCTATGGATCTGATCAAAAGATTATGAATTCAAGAGAAACTTTTCCAGGAAATGTAGTGAATTTCTGATGAGGCCCCCAGGTAATTTTGCTGTGTTGGTATATTCAAATTACACAGTTATGGGACCTACAACAATATCAGACAATTCAGAAAGCTGTTTGTAACTCTGACTTCCAGAGCATTATAACTGAATTACTCATTTAGAATTAAGTGGTTCTCCATCTCCTTGACAATCTCTACTCTATACACTGAACAATACTCAGGACAATTGCACTTTTGTGCCTTCCAGTATTTACACAAATAAATTAACTTTATTACATAAACTAGAAAAATAATAAGAACATGTAAATTCACAGAAGTACAGAAACAAATGAAGACTGACAAAGACATAGTATATAAAAATACACAGAACTATTACATGCTACCTATCTCAAGTTTATTCTCTACTTCTGGTCTTTCAAGCAAAGAGCAATAACTAGCTCACTAATATGAGTAAGTGGAAAAAAGGTCATATTAAGTTATTCTCCAAAACCTTGGACGCATGATTCAATTTAGGCAAACTAAAGCACAAAGTGATTCCAGAAATAAATAAAAAAATAATAATTAACAAATTAGAAATTATATTGAAGCTTACTCTGAAAAACAAAATATGAAATTGTACTTAGCTAGCTTGAATAATTGAGCACTGTTCATAAAATCAGCATCATCTGGGTGGCATAAAGCCTTTTTGATCAATTAAACTAAAACAAATCTGACATTAAGTAACATATGGGTGTATGGTAATCTACATTTTGATCAGTTGCAGAGTGATGGAAAGGTTAACAGTAGGATTAATTCCAGACAGTACATCTGGGCAATATATTTGAATCTTTAGTTTTAAGTCTAGAACTTGCACAGCTTTCATACGGCTCATTAGATGCACCCACAATAAAGTGCTCATGTAGAAAATGCATCACAGTTCACAAATTAGGGTCTTCAACACTAAATGATTAGAAACAATTCATGCTATTCCACATAGTAACCAAATGATATTTAGATAATCTAAGAATCAACAGTGGAGAACATAAAGTATATTAAGGAAGCAGTCCATGAAAAGTATTTCTGGTAGAATGTAGATGTATACGTAGATAAAATGCAAAGAACTCATGTGAATAACACAACGGAGTAAAGTTGAACATAACGAGATCAAATTCATTTTGTCTCGGTATACATAAAAAGACCTAACATTGACACACTTAGAAGTGTGTTTTCAGAGCTGTTTTCTACTTCCTGTAACATCTCATTGACTTCTTCAGCAAAAATGAACTACCACATGAATGTTAAGCACAATTCAGTGCTGAGCTGAAACTTAAAAAATTGTACACGACAGCTACCCTCTCCAGCCATAAGCAAGACTCAGTAGAGGTGGACAAGTGACTTTAAGAAGAGAGGAAGCTTTAGCAGGGAAGAAGTTTTATAATAACACAAGTGGCTTATTTTAACTGGCTGTTCCCTCTCAACAAACACAAGACTCTTCAACCACCTTATTTCATAATTTTACATGGCAATTGAAGTATTTTGCTTAAAATAATTACTAAACTTTATTAACAGTACATTTTCAGTGATTTCTGTATTTTTCCATTAAGTTTATTCAATACAATTGACTACAAGGTTATTTCTTTTTCTTCCTACTGAGTCACTTTGAAATAGCATAAGGAGACTAATTAATAAATTCTAATAATGGAAAACATTGTACTAGGAAAAGATCATTATAGCTCATTGTTACGCACTGCATCCTATCTCTCTGCTGTTTCGTTACTTTCATTCCTTACCTCTTTGTTGGCTCTGTCTGCTTGAACTAATGTTCCATTCAGACATGGCTCTACGTAGTGAAGTTCTTCATTATACTATAGAGAGAAATAAAAAGTATGATGAAAAATTTAATTAAAAGCTTTGAAAGATACAATTTAATTTAATGATTTAAAACTACAGTGAAACATGCACATAAAGCAAGAACAAAAGGGTTGGATTCCTTTTTAAAAACTGGCTGTGGTATTTTTTTTTTCCTTTTACATAACTCAATGTTTCAGACATTTATACTTTTAAAAAGGAGTATTTAATTGAATGGATGCCAACACTCAGGTGGAGTTAATGGGTACTATATGCACTAGGTGGCATAAATATCCTTCAAGTTGAAATCTGGATAGTATTAAGAGGTCATGTTTGATATATCACAGTCACAAAGCCCAATTCTTTGCTACACATAAAAAAAAAGTCATGACAAATATTTGAGGCACTGGTTAACATTTCAGAAGGTCAATAGTGGAACAACTATGCCAAAAAGTCCGTAAGCTTGAATCAATCCTGGACAGGTCTGACAATAGTCAGAATTTCAGTCAAGCAGAGTAGCTTATTATATATATTATTATATTAAGTAATGAAGCTGTGACAGATCTTTAAGGAATTATCTGCTTATCTTGCAAGGTTTAAGTAAGTTAGATAGCCCAGTCCTATATTCAGAAGCATCTTAATCATTAAAAGAAATTAAGTCTCATCTGCAGTCCATAGATCTTGCAGACTCAAGGATGCTTAAGTCACTTCATTGAAAACTGGACTTGATTGTTTAAATCTTTTAAACCTTTCAACACTGGTCTAATTAATACACAGTTACCTTCAAAGAGTTTACATTAGTTGTATAGAGTTTTAACTTAATTCCTCCTCTCATTAATTTAATCTACTCTAGAAGTTATCACAGATCAAACTATAAGGCCTTTGCATTAGGCTTTAGCTTTAAGTAGTTTCACCTTTTCATAGGCATTAAGTGAATCAGAACATCCATAGTAAGCAACAAAAGATGACATGTTAAGTCAAGTAAAAAATAATCACAAAAAACATTTAATTAGATTAATATATGCATTTATTTCCTGCTTCCTCTACCTCAGTTGGAATTAAAAAAAAAAAAACAAAACAAAAAAAAACCAAAAACTACTTGTTTCAGAATGCTGCTTAGACAGGGTTCTCTGTCACTGCAGGTTCTCATTGTAGCTCTGAATTTGTTCTACTCTCATCAGTTTAACAACGCTCCTTTCTCTACACATATGTCTAACCACAGACCGCTGCAACCTGCTCCCCTTCACCTGTCATCATCATTCATTTTAACAGTGCACTACCCACCACGCTCAAAATTACATAATTACTGGTGCATAGGGAAGAGTGTCTAATTTGAACTGCATCAAGTTACTCTTGAGGCATTGTGCTGTCTTCAGCTATAAGGAAATACAAACACAGAGTAACTGCACTTACTATTGTTGGTTATACAGACTATTTACATCAGCATCAACATAGTAATTGGTTGGTTGTACAGAAACAAACAAAAATGCTCAAAAGATATTTACACATAATTTCTGCATGCTTCACTAATTATTTTCTTCTCATCAATGTTATTCAAATATATTAGAGCCTGTGGACAGGTCTATTACTCCAATGGTAAAAAAAAACAAGGCACAGACTTCCAGAACACTCAGAGTCACTTGGAGTGTCCCACGTGCATCTCAGTGTCATAACAGCTTATTGTTCTGACAAATGATATACCTTCCCCTCTCTGAAGTTTCTCTTTTCAGACTATTTTTCAATCTATCTCCTGACACTCATTGCAAAATAATAATGCAGTAAAAATAATAATAAAGTAAATAATAATAATAATAAAGTAAAAAAATACTGAAAATCTGTATCAGACAGACACCAGTACACCAGCTCCTACTGACAAACTTTTTCCTGTCTTCAGACAGCTTTTTTCAGTATGTTCTTTAATCAATATACTTTCCAGTTAAGCCTGTTCTTAGCTTGATTTGGAAACTATATTAGCATACATACTTTTCTTCCTATGATACCAAGCACAGTGTCTGCAGTTGCAACAAAATACTAAAGTTTACCTGTCCCTCAGTCATGGTCTCAGTTTCAAACATCTGCATGCAAGCAAACACTTGCTAATGCTGTAATAGTACCACTTTTTTTTTTTTTCCCCCAGGTTTATCACCACCAGCAAATAGATGAAACAATGTCCTACTCTACCAGACCTTGCATCTAAATAGTATAATTTCAGAACATTAGATTACTGTAAGATTTATTTTAACTAATATTTTGAGTAACTCATATCATCAAGCTACTCTCACAGACATGTAGCTTGCATGTCTGCTACCTACACCATAACCCAGATTCCCAGCAGCTTCCCACTACACCTTTAGTATTATTAAGTTGCATAGTATAAAAAGGATGCCCACACTTTCACGGAGGACATGCTTTAAATCCCCTAGCAACCCCATTTCACAGAACTAACCTACTTTTAAAAAGGATCAATAAAAAACCTTCATTCTCACATAAACAGTACAATTACATAGATGGCATGTGGACGAAGTGCTTTCATTGTCACTATGAACATAAGAAAAGGTAAGTAGATATCCTTCTGAAATCCAGCCAAATTGTGACACTATTTGCACTTGTGACATCTAATTGACCTTCAGATTATTACTATCAAAAATCTTTTTTAAGTAATATGCTATGTATGGCAGAAGAAATTTGATTATGCTAAGGTGTGTAAATGAATATTTTATACAATGGTGTTCTATGGATAACAAGCATGACCTGGAAGCGTTCTGTTCATTAGCAGTTCTTCCTCTACTGTAGGGACAAAAATTAAAGTCTAGTAACAAAAACCTTTCTATAAAAAGTTACAGCAGCTAATTCTATACGCTTTCTTTTCCTTCATAAAAACACTCAAACACAAAGAAATGGAAAAATGCACTGGACAAAACGATTTCTATTCCAAAAGAAATTCCCAAAACAGCAAACATCTGCCTCTCTATGTCCATGAAAACTGTAGAATTTTGATGCAACATGTGAAAGCATTCAAGCAGTGTTTTCTGCTTAAACTAACATATCCACTTGACAAGACCTTTAGTACAACTGTCAGTTTCTAGTAAAAGACTCAACTTGTGCTTCATAGCATATATTTGATTTCTTTGTCTTTGTCATAGGGCGTTTTGCAATATTATTGCTGATGCTTTCCTTTCAACTGTGCCAAACCTTCAAAGTGGAAAAGGGAAAAAATTGCACCCCCCCTTCCTCATCACCTTATCAGCAACTTGAACTCAGTTCTGCAGCTTTTCTATGACATTTAAAATTTTGCATTTAGTGAAATAGCTTCCTGATCTTGAATCAAAAAGCTGATTAGTAACTGCTGACTTTGCCAGCAATATCCAGTATAGATCTTTTGTTAATTTACCTCAGTAAAAGCCTGCATTTTCCTTTTCAAGTCTTGCATTACATTGATTTCTTATATTTTCAGTGTTGCATAGTTCAATACCCCTATACTCCGTCATATGACATCTTTGCATGTTACAGCTGTGATGCAGTAGCTGAGAGACCGAATACCCGTGCAACAGCTGTGAATAGCCTTTTTTTGCTGAAGGGGAGAGGGAGAAAAGTAAAAACCAATTACCTTCCTTTCTGAGCTCCTCTTCTAAAACCCTGGTGTACTTCCATCTATCTTGTAATTTAAACATTTAATGTCATTGATTTTTAGTATTATTTTATTTACTTAGTTGTATGTATCTGTTTTATTAGCTTGCATTATTTCATCACTGGTTATTTCTTTGCACAACAGGCATAAAATAAAATGAGTGGGCTAAAATCTGAACTAAGAGAAATATATAGCTAGTTAGACAGCTGCTAACCTACACTGTATAATTAAATACTATTCGTATGCTAAAGATGTGAGATATATATGGTTCTAGCACATCTACACAAGTAGTTTACATTTACCTTATCATTTTTCATATTTATCCTTTGTCATATTCAAGCTGTCTGAAGCAAGGTCCACAGAAACAAATTAAACTGATATAATGTTTCACATTATATTAGGCATTTTCAGGTATCCAATACAGTCCAACCTAAAACCCAACAGCGAAGCCAATCTAGAAAAGGAACCAAAGGAATCAGTACTTCCAAAGTTAACATGCACAACAAGTGGCACAGAAGCGCAGCTCACTGCTTAGAATAATCATATGGAGGTTAGCAACTGGCTGCCTTTCTTTTTCTCAGCCTGCTCACACATTAGCTGTACAGAACCTGATTATTCAGGCAGGCTGAAAAGTAATTATTCTGTATGACTTGAAGGACTCCAAAGAAGAGACTACACAGAAACCATTTATAATGGAAAATTCTACAAACTAAAACCAGGGAACTATACAACTGTGCTTTGAATTAACAAATACTTTTATTCTAATCAATTTTGCTAAAATGGTGTGACTAAAGCATTAAAATTAAATTAACATTCTTGGCTCAGTTAATATTTTGTTAATTTAATGTAGAGCTTACATTTTTATAAAAGCATTTTAAAAATTTCAGCATTCTGCAAAATTAGTACTCGTTTTATGATAATATTGTTAATTTAATTTAACGCATGACTTGGAATTATACTTCAAAGTGAATTGGAAAAATATGCCTTTTCTCTTGTTGTTGCAGGCATCTCTGTTCATGCACCAGTGAACTGACCTTAAATTTTAACATAGGCAGCACAAAATTGCTCTTCTATTTCAACAATTTTTTGCAATTCAATCATCTAGTCCATCAATTTCAGATTGATTTTACAACAACTTACCCATGAAGCTAAAATGGTTTTTAACATTACCCTTTTTATGTTTATTCTCTGGAAAAACCTGCACAGAATTCTGCTTTCTGCTATGTATACATATAAAGTTAAAAGCATATTTAGTGAAAAATCTAATGGATATGAAACAACCTTGCTAATGTACTGCTAGTGGTATTTGTGTTTTGTTCTTGGCTGGTTGGGGGGGCGGGTGCAATCCTACTGCATATTTATAAATGTTAATTGAGTTTTGAATGTTGTCAAGTATGTAGTGACCATAATTGTCATTACAGTTAATGAAAATTGTAAATGTCTTTTTGTGTATGGAATACTGAAACATTTAAACAACAACCTGAAAAGTTAATTGAAAAGCTTTTTGTACAGAGAAGTAAGGGGAGAATAAAAAACTACCAGAGTCAATGCCCACAATTTTGAACAGATGCTTTCAGACTTTTCTTTTTCATCTGCCACATTCTGTTTCCTCTTCTTTCATAAACATAGGTACTGATTTTCTCAATATTCAATTCGTTTCCATCCTTGACCTCTGCTGTCAACAGAGTCCTGTCTTACACTACTCCAGCTGCTCTAACCTCATGTTCTCTTTTGGCTAACATTAAAGTGCTCTTCCTTCTTACTGTAATAAAAACAAAAGTTTCTCATCTGCCTGCATAACCCTTCCACTTGCTTCATTCTGGCTGTTGCTCATCTTTAAGTCCTCTCTCACATATTTCATCACTATTTTCCTTGCATTTCCCTCTTCTGCCTCAAAATGCAGGCATGTTTTAGGGTTCTCCCCTCTTGTGAGAATGAGAGAGAGAGATGGAGAGAGAGAGAGAGAGAAATCCTTAACCTATTCGACTCCTAATTCCTCACCCAGTTCCTCACAGAATTCTTCTGCTGCAAGTATTTGCTCCATTAGTCACTGTGCATAATAAAGCCATTCTGACAATCACTCAGGCTCAAAACTTTTGCTTCATCTAATAAGTGTATTGTTTATTCAGATTTCCCTCATAAAGCTCTTATTCCACCTCAGATTTTGGTCTGGAAAGAGAAAGAGGTACTTGGTCATTTGTCTCTGACTTCCAGATGTCCAGCAGTCCTCAAAGAGCAACAATTTAGACAGGCCTTTCAGAAAAAAACAACTGGTGTGAGCAAGTATCAGCTGTGTGCTATGTGAAGAGTAAGTCTTCAACATCTAGGCATAGTGGATCCATTTTTGCACACATTGCACAGCTGACCAGTTCTAGATACAGAAACTTGCTATGTATGCACAAATCTATGTTAGAAAAGGGATTTCTCATATGGACATATATGTATCTTACTGTCAAATGAAACCGCTTTCACCTCACAGTAACCCTGGCTTGACAGTGTACACTTGCTATGTCTTCCTCTAGCATACCAAACTTTAAAAGGTCATAATCCAGACCCAGTCTACCTACTCCATTCCTCATTGAAACATCCACTCCCTTCTCCACAGCACCGACCTCTGTTACCAGTTTGTTACATTTTCAAGCAAACAAATTTTGTATTCTCTTTACATTATTATTTTTTGCCTTGTGAGACAGCAAGGATTATATTGTGACACTTAGTCCAAAACTCCTTAAAAACTCTTCTTCCAAAATACATTCACAGTGACAGGACAGCGCTTTACCCACTCATTGTCACTCCTGTAATAGTCTCCTGGCACTGCTTTCAATGCAGTGAATAATTTCAATTTCATATTTGCACAGTAACTAAACCATCAGTGTTCTAATGAAATGAGCTGGTAGAGATAAAATTGCATTCTCAGTTGCTATTTCTGCTTATTTCAACAAATAAACACATATTAATCCTAAAGGAGGCTATAGAGAGGAAAGAACCTTCAGATGAAAAAAAAAAATACCTCAGACAAATGCTATAATTACCACAGTAATTACATATCTTTCCAAATATTAAGAATTTCTTATACTAACCAAACTATGTATTAGGTGTAGGCAGGCGAGGGCTGCAGTGGCAGCCTGTGAGGGTCATGAACTGCCCTGTGCTGGTCACAGCCGGTTCCAGCTGACACCAACAGCACAGGCCCCCCGGTCTGAGGGGGCTGCAGCGGCCTCACGCAGGCAGGGGTACGGAGGAAGCCATCAGGGGCTGGAAACATTCAGAAATACAGCTGGAAAAGTATCATGCTGAAAGGGCTGTGAAAGGACACTGTGGCCTTCAGGTGACCCGTACCAGGGCAGGGACACCCATGAGGAACTGTGGCCAGGGATGACCCAGGCTGAGGTGGGGACAATCCCTGAGGAACTGCAGCCCACGGGTAACCCACAATGAAGGGAAAAACAAAGTGCAGCAGAGAAAAACCAGTAAGCATGAAAAGCAGCAGTAAGAAACATAACAAGCACAGAGCTGCTCGAAGAAACCTTCACAGGACCTTGACTGGCCGCACCACCCAGCACCTCACCCAGGAGAGGAGAGAGACCGAAACCAGCTGCCAAGGTTAAGGGGCGCTGAGACCAAGGTAAGGGGCGCTGAGACCAGGGCACAGGGAGGGGAGGTGTTGGAGAGAAGTTGAGCCAGGGTAAGGGCAAAGAAAGGCTCAATTGGGTTTTTCTTTCCTTTTCTCTCTCAGTGATCAGAACTTTGTGTTAATTGGCAATAAGTTATGTAAAAATTTTGTGACTCCATGCTGGTTTATGCACAGCTCAGTTCATTTTCAATTAAACTTTAAATTGAAAAAAAATATATTTAGTTATTTTATATGTGCTTTTTTGAAGTGTCTACACAGTATTTCTGGTGTATTACTTAGATAAAATCATTACTTTGGATTCATTTTTACATTTCTTTGTTACAGATGAGCCTTTTGGTTTTCCCAAAGTAAAAAGCTTTGCTTCAAAAACCATTTCTTTTTTATTCCTACGTAATTCATAGTAACTATTACCACTACTGATAAAGACAGAGATTAGATGCTGAAAAATGGCTGGTCAAGTATCTTAATAATTACTTAGTTGAAACATTCTTTCAACTTACAAAAGGTATTTGGATTACAGTTAATCACAATTTTTTTGAAGGACAGTAAACCTTTTTTCGATATAGTATGTAATTATGTCTTTCTACTACATAAGTTTCTGATAATTATGCAATTCTCATGCAAGGAGATTAATATGAAAGATGATCTGAACTAACTGCTCACTATCTGTTAAAAATACAGTAAATGCACATGTACTTCAGGCATATATGCTTCATTCTCCATACAATCTCAATTATTTGCACTGGTGTCACTAGGGTCATTTATTTTAGTATACAAAGGGCTCTTCCCTTGCAGCAAATAAGGCCGAAGTCCTCCTTGATATTCAAGAGTTTAAAGACATTTTTACTCTTTATATATATGATAAAACCATATATAAAGTATTAGCAAAAGAATATCAGCAAAGGAGTATTTATATAACCACCAACTCTTTCTCCCTCTCCCTGTCTCCCATCCCCTAGCCAAATCATAGAATCATAGAATGGTTTGGA
>NW_010322044.1:0-3143 GCF_000700745.2 Antrostomus carolinensis
CCCCAACTCTTTCAGCCTTTCCTTACATCTGAGGAACTACTATAAGTTAACAGACACTACTACACTCAATTATAGATGGGGAAAAAAAATAGAGAAAAAAGAAATGTAGGAGACTGCAGTGCTAATGTAGGATGCTAATTTGTGCATCCAGAGTTTGGGGAATGACTAGGGAGACTTGAGCAAAAATTGATACTAAATTTAATTCATTGTTGATTATTTTGTTTGTGAAACTGATGATTGAAAAACTAGTTTTCAGTGAAGAACCTTAGTGTTCAGAAAGAGTTTTAGTCCCCTTTGGTCCAAATAAATCTGTACACTTTTACTAGCTTCCATGTAAACTTACAAATAATGGAATAGCAACACGTCTGCTAAAAACTTAGTAGCTCCTTCCTCAAATGGTTCACAATTTAACGCTGCAATCCTGCTCTTAAGTGCCTGTTACTTGACTGATATTAAACAGTAAATTAATAACTTAATCTCTGTGTAGTTCCATTCCTCTTCTTCCTCAGTCTTGTGAGAACTGTGAATCACCCTCAGTCTCCACTGATCGCAAGAGGCTTTGAGTGTGTTTGTTGTCTTGCCAGACAGACCCTAAAATTACAAAGGAAGAAAAACAGGAGAAGATTAAATATGATGGAATGAGGTGCTGTTTAAAGCTTTCAATTCTTCACAAAGTTGATTTGTTAGAAAATAATTTAGGAGAAAGAACTTAATGGAACGTCATGTTTATTCATAAGGAGGTTAACCCAGCAACACAGGCAGTGACCATAACTTTTACTGGGTATTACCAGAGCTACTGTCATGGACAGACAGCTAAGAAACTCCTTTGTCACTGAAGTTTCAAGATCACGTAGTAATTATGCATAGTCTTGTATCACTGTGGACTCTGCTAGCAGATGAGAAACAATAATGGTGAGTTATGTATCTGAATAGAAGTTATCGAAATCCATTATCTTCTGCAAGGCTCATAACAAAAGTAATTTAGCACTATTAAAAGAAATTTTAATTATCGTCTGTGGGCTGAGACTAAAAATTTAGAGCTGTTCATTCCCTTTAATCCAGAGTATATCTTCCACTGATAAAGGAGACTGACACAAATTTTAAAAGTTAAATCTTGCTGAGTCTACACTTCCAGTTAGTGAAGCTGCTGTGATTGTGACACACAGTTATGTGTTGGAGTAAGCACGTTTGCAGTGCTTTCCCTTTGCTTATGTAGCCACCAATACCTGCAGAGAATGTTCCAACCAAGGGTGTAGTGGCAGAGAGGCCAATATGTCTCATTATGCTTCTGGAAAAATAACTACACCTTGTCTCTGTTGCTGGTTATCCTCTCACTCAGGCTGGAATCATAGAATCATCAAATATTGTGAGTTGGAAGAGACCCACAAGGATCATCCAGTCCAACTCCTGTCCCTTCACAGGACAAGCCCAACATTCACACCATGTCCCTCAGGGCCTTGGCCAAATGCTTCTGCAATCTTGTCAGGCTTGGTGCCATGAGCACGTCCCTGGGGAGCCTGTTCCAGTGCTCCACCACCCTCTGGGTGCCTCAAGAACCTTTTCCTCATGGCCAACCTCACCCTCCCCTGCCACATCTTCCTGCCATTCCCTCTGCTCCTGGCATTCGTTGGTGGCCAGAGAGAAGAGATCAGCGCCTGCCCCTCCTCTTCCCCTTGGCAGGAAGTTCTGGACCATGATGAGACCTCTTCTCAGTCTCCTCTTCTCCAGGCTGAACAAACCAAGTGACTTCAGCCTCTCCTCACACCCTTCCCCTCTAAACCCTTCCCCAATGTTGTGTCCCTCCTCTGGACACTCTCACGCAGCTTTGGATCCTTTTTCTCCTGTGGTGCCCAAACTGCCCCCAGTGCTGGAGGTGAGGCCGCCCCAGTGCAGAGCAGAGCGGGACCATCCCCTCCCTGGCCCGGCTCGCAGTGCAGTGCTGGGTGCCCCCAGGACATGGGTGTCCCTCTTGGCTGCCAGGACACACTGTTGGCTCATGTTCAACTTGCCATTGACCGTGGCAAGTCAAGCAAGAGAGTCAAAGGAAGCAGGATATAATACCAGTCACATCTTTTCTATAACTCCATGCTGTTAACTGAAAAAATTGAGGTGCTTTAGCTATGTTAAAGGAGTGGACATCTTCAAATCAGGTAGTCCTTTGATCTTTCTTGACCTTATATGCAAATTGATGGAACTAAAATTTTGCTCCTTTTTTTTTTTAATTTTCCAAATATCTCTGGTTTCAAACTGTCAGCTCCTGTATTCTCCCATCCTTTATTTAAGATCACTTATACTCTCTTTATTTCATATTAAACAGTCACTCATCCTGTTGTCTGTACAAGAGGTTTATTGGGCACACCAGAAGCTTTCTGTATCTCTTCCTTTTTTCTCCTCCCCATTCATCCCAGACTATTGATGTGCTGCCTTCCTATTCCTACCTAGTTCTGGGACATCCAAATCATTTGTTATGTTGTTTCTTGAGCAGAAAAAGAACTCATTCATGCTGCAATTTCCAATGGGGAGGGTGTTATTAGGGTGGAAGGTGGGTCTGTTTTCTGCAGGTTTTCCAATCTCTGAATAATTACAGGCCTAGCTGAAAATAGGTGATCACATAGCTGAAGGCAAAGATTTCTATGCCTCAAGTTCTCCCCTTTAGTTTTCACCAAAATTAATAGGATTTTCCCCAGGATCACTCCCTGAAATTTTCAGAATGGTTCAAATGCTGCAACCAGGAAAAGAAAATCTGGTCAGTGTTCAGCCAATTACTGGTTTTTATGATTTTCCTTGTATTTGACTATATTTTAGAATTATTCTGGAGCACCCCAGCTTTAAGGATGTGACTGTCAGTTGTGATGAAGTAATGAACGGTGCTCAGATTTGACATATTAGTCCCTCTCTGATCCTACTCACTTTAGTGAAGAAGGTGTATTATGCCTCAATAAAAATTAATTAAGCTTCCTTACATTTACTACAGTGCAATAATGGGCATGGTCTCACTTAATTTTGGACAATTTGTTGATCACTAGACACTACAATCATTGTTGGCCTGTTTTGTTTGGGGTTTTTTTTGTGTTTGTTTGTTTTATTTGTTGTGTTTTTTTACACAATGGTAATCTAGTGGAGTCCCTCAAGGGTCAGTACTA
>NW_010322045.1:0-4492 GCF_000700745.2 Antrostomus carolinensis
GCTGCCAGCGCACGGTGCCGGCTCATGTTGAACAATCTGAAGACCTGCAATTCCCACAGAGCTCTCACTGTGCTGCCTTTCCCTGGCCCTGGCTAAGGGGACAGTTGACAAGACACCTAAAAAGTCTTAAATTCAACTACTATGTTGGGAAAACCAGTCCAAACTTGTAAACCAACAACCAGGGAGAAGGTGTCAGCACAAAGGTCACATACACAACAACTCCTCTGGAGGATACTAATGTCAACACAAGTGTCAAGCATTTGAAGCTTTCCAAGGTGCCCAGGGATGAAGGCAGGGAGCTGGACCAAGGAGTACTCCAGTCTGGATGTCCCCAAGCTCCTGGGAACCACTCTCAATAAACACCCAACAGTTCTCCATTGAACACTGAGCAGCTTTGATAACTCAGCACAGGAAATGGTCACCTCATTTCACCTTACAAGTAAGTTTTTTAAAAGACCAGCCTAAACCCAACAGTTCTCACCCACAGCTGAGCACAGATCAAAGCAGTCAATCATTCACTAGGAGATTATGACAAAGCAGCACAACTCAACAAATAAACTCCCTGGTTCCTTCAGAAGCATCTTCAGCTACAGCCTGAAGGAGACGACTTTCACAGTCCATACCCTGACCACAGGAACATGACTTTGTGGCTTTGCTGTGCCTGGATTTTTCTCCTCCTCCTGCCTGGCCTCTCAGATGGAGGGAAACTCCTGGTGGTGCCCATGGTTGGAAGCCACTGGCTTTAGCACGCAGCAAGTGGTGGAAAAACTCACCAAGGAAGGACACGAAGTGGTGGTGGTTATACCAGGAGTAAGCTGGCAGATGGAAACCACCCAGGCGTACATGGTGAAAACGTACCTGGTGTCTCACACATTAAAAGAGCCAGGTGGTTCCTCGCATGAAGACATTCTTCCTCACCTGAAGGCTCTAACAGTACAGAACATCCTGAGAACACCTACTCAAGGTGTTAATTTATCACTGCAAGAACCTGTTCAGCATCATGGGGGAAATAATGCAATACCTGGATCAACAGATCCCATTTCCCTGTATGGAGTAACAGTTGTTTATTGTTTTTCTCTCCCGTTTGTGCTCTTCATGAGAGAATTTCTATGGTTTTCTTCATTACATGGATCTGTTTATTTTTTTCTTTATGCTCTAGCTTATCTTTTAGCTTCTCCTCTGAAATACTCAAAGCCAGGGGCAGTAGAGGTGTGTGAATGAGGCAATACTCTCAAAACCACACGCCATCCCGTTCACCAGGGGCTAGATCAAAGATTGCCACACGGTTCAAGTCAAGCAATGAGTCACGTGAGCTTTTCTTGACGTGGTTGCTGCGGTTTAAATAAACAGGTCAGATTTTGGCATTATTCTTTTGTTATAAACCATCTGATTAAAGATACAGATTTTTTTTTTTATCTCTGAGTTAGAGGGCTGACACAGCAATGTCAAAGTTCCTAACTGTTAGCAAACTGCACGCTGAGAATCACCAGCCCTTTACCTTTGAAGCTTCCACAAGTTTATCGCAGGCTCCGCAGCGATACAAGTTCTCATTTTCAAAGTACTCTTCTTCCACGTACATGTTCCACAGGGCCTCCTCCAAGCCAGCCACACCTTTTACTGCCACTGTGAGGTCTAAAAAATCTTCCTATGCAGAAGTACAACAAAAAAAATAAGGTAGTAAGTGGTCTAAATTCATGGTACATCAGGAAGATATTCATCTTGTTCACCACAGCAGATGGAAGTGTTTATTTTGCTTTCACTGCTGATGGGGAAAACCTCCCATACATCCACAGAAGAGAAATTAATTTAAAAAAATAAACTTTTTTTAAATTGCAAAGAGTGTGAAAGACCATAAAGATACATTTTACTGTTGTAACCTCTCTGTTCAGCTCTCTGCTGACTACATCTATTAAAGGCACCGCTTGCCAACTCAGAAGATGCAATAACAAACACTTGGTTTTTTACCTCTGAGTCACAGCCCCATGTAGGTGGTTTAGAAAATGCCAGCCAAGACTTAACAACAGTCATGCAGAACTTCCACATTTGCAAGACTGCTGCACCCTAGTCAATACACACTACCTAGATTCAATGAGGCCACGAGTGACACTCAGGAAAGATGTCATTATATTCGGAGTTAAAAAAAAAAGCACCCAACAAAAAAACCCAACATTTAAAGTATCTTCAACACACTGAACATTAATCTATCCTGGAAAATCCTCTGTTTTTACCTGTCTCTCACTGATATTCTTGCATTCTTTACAAACAATCTGGTTGACAACAATCCCATGGTACAATCGATTAATAAGGTCGTGACCCGAAGTCCCCACCAGGGAAGTTTCCAAAGCACTGAACAGAATCCGATTTAATTCCTGCACATCATGCTGCCTCATTTCCTGCAGGACAGAAAAAAAAACCCACACAAAACCAAACTTGAAGAAAGAAAATAGTGCCATCTGCTTTGCTTATTGCTTGAAAACAACATAAAGTGTGACAAAGACAAGCTGCCTCAATGGCTACCCATTTATTTACCACCTTGAGTAGTAAATTCCTACCTTTAATATTATTAGTTATTCTTAATTTAATTATGCTCTCTGAATAGCTAGGAGTACATAAACTATCACCCACATAAGACACTTTCACTTGGGTAGATTTAGACTAAAATGAGTTCTACAGTTCAATTTAGGTAAGAATTTAAGTATTTAAAAGACAAAAACACTAATTAGTGTTGGAAAAACATTCCTGTAAAAACAAAGGAGAAGCTGTTGAAATTGTATCTAAGAGAACAGTTTCCTTCTGTTCCTCACTGTAAATAATTTGCATGTACTTCATATGGAGATTCAATAGCATAGAATAGTTGACCCAATTCAATGCTATCTCCAACAGCTTGAAGTATTTTAAGATATTTCTTAAATATCAGATTTCAGAATATAAAAAACCCCATTTCTCCATTCAGGAGAAGGTTTATCAGTGTTGGTGTCACCGCCAGTGATTTGTACCTCATGGCTGTTCCACCCAAAGCTCTCAGTAAGGTCTGTTGTAGATGCAGCTTGCTGGTCCAAGAGCAGAAGCTGAGCAAACAACCGTTGAAGTTGTAATGGAATTATTCGAACCTAGAAATAAGAATTAAAAAAAAAAATATATATCCAACAGATCAGCAAGAGTCTTTAAATCAATCATTTAAACAAAAAGAAAAATAATTTAGTACAAAACTTGTTATGAACCACCACTGTCTATGGCTTTCATGATGCAGGTTACTCAATTCACACCAAAACATCAGTCAGACTTGATTCCCAAAAATCTACAGTGCCTCACCTTACCCATCCAAGATTAAAATTACTGTCCAGATTAAAATTAAGACATCACCAGAGTAAAAAAAAGGACACTTTTCTCTGATATTTTTCATAATACTCAACCTTAAGAACTCAGCTTTCACATCTGCTGCTCCTTGCTCAGCAAAGGTTTGGTGGTGAGGTGGAATGAGACCAGGAGGAGGATGGTTAACGTCAACAAGCTGGATCAGCTACATATATTTATCTTTGATTTACAAAGAACAAAAATTTCCAAGCAACCAGTTGTATCACTTTAACCCGAGAACTAAATAATGAAATTCTGTAGTCAACTTTAGCAAGTGCTTTTTAAACAAAGATTAAATTCCAGTCTCAGACCATCTGGTGCACGGGTGGGCTGTTAAACCTTCACACAGGCTCAGTGAAATCATCTAGGCTGCACACATTTAATTATTATTGGTTTTAATCTGGTGACAAATAAGTCGTAGCACTGTAGCTTAAATTACGGAAGAGAAAAATCTAAAGAAGGACTTGACAACAATTTAGGATTGTTCCTGCTTCCCTTGAAGACAAAATTATCTCTGCTATCAATTTCAGCAGAAACAGGCTCAATATTTTACTTTAAAGCAAAAGCTTCATGCAAATTGAAACAATATTCTTCCAAATCAGAGTCCAGCAGTGACTAATAACAATTAAATTTTCCATACCTTTGCATCTGGTTTACCACTGTCATCCAGAGTCCCAAGTTCTTCAGGTCCTAGAGAGAACAGTGCCTCTGTGAATGGAAAGAAAAATGTCTATTTAAAAAAAAGATAATCTCTCCTCTTTAAAGATTTATTGTATTTTAACCATCAAGAATTATGATGTTATTCTTCTTGGCAAATTGAAACATTAAACAACATTTCTGAACACGATTCATCCTTACAACTGGTTCGAGTTATAACAACAAAGCATAAATAAGCATAAAGGTGTTTAGATGGCAAAATAGCCAATTTTTTTAGATGACAAAATATCCAATTTTTTTATTAGTATTTTTATTTTTTTATTAATTTTTAAATTTTTTTTAGGAACTGTAGTGGTTGCTTTAAAAAAAATGAATGACATTTTTGACAGCAATAACCTCTCTTATTTACACAAACTATGTATTGTCTACCTGTTATGAAAATGTAATGTTTTCAATCACAGAATCACAGAATGTTGGGGAT
>NW_010322046.1:0-1503 GCF_000700745.2 Antrostomus carolinensis
ACCCTGGTGTCACTGGGATCCTGGTACCGGGGCTCTGGTGTCACCCACCGGGACCCTGGCACTGGGACCCTGTCACCCATCAGCACCCTGACACCCACGGGGACCCTGACACCCACCGGTATGGTGTCACCGGGAGCCTGTCACCAGGACCCTGACACCCACCAGGACCCTGGCCAGTCCCCTGTCACCTAGATGGTCCCATGTCACCAGGACAGTCCCTTGTCACCCATGGGGTCCCATGTCACCTGGCCAGTTCTGTGTCACCTGGAGAGTCCCTTGTCACCCAGCTAGTCTGGTGTCACCCATCCTGTCCCATGTCACCAGGACAGTCCCTTGTCACCCATGGGGTCCCATGTCACCTGGCCAGTTCTGTGTCACCTGGAGAGTCCCTTGTCACCCAGCTAGTCTGGTGTCACCCATCCTGTCCCATGTCACCAGGACAGTCCCTTGTCACCCATGGGGTCCCATGTCACCTGGCCAGTTCTGTGTCACCTGGAGAGTCCCTTGTCACCCAGCTAGTCTGGTGTCACCCATCCTGTCCCATGTCACCAGGACAGTCCCTTGTCACCCATGGGGTCCCATGTCACCTGGCCAGTTCTGTGTCACCTGGAGAGTCCCTTGTCACCCAGCTAGTCTGGTGTCACCCATCCTGTCCCATGTCACCAGGACAGTCCCTTGTCACCCATGGGGTCCCATGTCACCTGGCCAGTTCTGTGTCACCTGGAGAGTCCCTTGTCACCCAGCTAGTCTGGTGTCACCCATCCTGTCCCATGTCACCAGGACAGTCCCTTGTCACCCAGCCAGTCTGGTGTCACCAGGACAGTCCCTTGTCACCCAGCTAGTCTGGTGTTACCCATGGGGTCCCATGTCACCTAGATGGTCCCATGTCACCAGGACAGTCCCATGTCACCAGGACAGTCCCTTGTCACCCAGCTAGTCTGGTGTTTCCCATGGGGTCCCATATCCTGTCCCATGTCACCAGGACAGTCCCTTGTCACCCAGCCAGTCTGGTGTTACCCATGGGGTCCCATGTCACCTAGATGGTCCCATGTCACCAGGACAGTCCCTTGTCACCCATGGGGTCCCATGTCACCTAGATGGTCCCACATCACCCATCCCATCCCATGTCACCCCTGAGGTCCCAGTGCCACCCCTCCGGTCACCTCCTCTCCCCTCTCTCCCCCCAGGTGACAGCCGGGCCGGTGGCCGGGTTCCTCCTCCAGGCGCTGGCAGCAGCGAGTGACACCCTGGAGTCCCTTTGGGCAGCGAGTGACACCGACGGTGACACCACCAATGACCCTTTACCCGGTGCTTGGATCTCAGCCATGTTGGGACAACCACTGGTGGCTTTTGGCTTCCATCACCTCAGTGGTGACCGGGCCACCGCCAACCTCCTCCTGGTGACAGCCACCGTGCTGACCCCGCTGGCCGCCCGCTTACCGGAGGAAGGTCGACTGCTGGCCGCGCGCGCCGTCACCTTCCTCAGCGCCGGGAGCATCCTCA
>NW_010322047.1:0-1866 GCF_000700745.2 Antrostomus carolinensis
GGGGAGGGTTTACCCCGTGTTAGCAGCGCTGATCTGGGCAGCGGCTGCTGCCAGGACTCTCCGTTTGCCGCTCGCTCTGCGGCTCTTCGTAAGATGGTGCCAGAGGCCGCAGCTGCCGTCCCGCTGCCGACGGGCCGCTTCAGCCGTGCTGCTCATCGCAGTCTCTGCCTCTGTCTGGCGCCGTGAAGTCCCCAGAGCGGGTGCCGCAGGGGTATGCTGAGATTTCCCCAGGCACTTAGAGAATTGTGAAACCAACTGCAGAGGTGACAGGGAAAAACTAAAGGTGACAGCCAGGTTCAAGTCTTTCAATTTTTTCTTGTGCACTTCTAATAAAAGTTGACGTTAGACATTTAATTTTCAAAGGGAATTTATTCATATGTCCTTAAGAGTGAAAACAACTTGGAAATTATTTATCAAAGGAAAGAAAGCTACGTGCTGCTACAAATTGTCACTACATTTATGTTCACTGCAGCACAACGATGTTTCCATGTCAAGCGATGCACCTGAGCCGGAGAGGGACGGTGCCTGGCAGGGACAGGCTGTGACACCGTGCTCAGGTACTGAGTGAAACGTGGTTCCCTTCCCTAATGGCAGAATTATCCTTTTACGTGCATTTGCTCTGTAAGTCTTAGAAAGTGGTAAACTCAAGTGGTAAACTAAAATGGTGAGTACAGATTTATTTTTTTTTCTTTAATTCTAGCCTAATTAAGCCCTGTAGTTTGCATTTGGTGAAAATAAATGTGTGTATTATACTTCTAGCATTTTCTTACGCCTCTGTTCTACATTGTGTCCTCTGTGGTTCTCATGACCAAGGTACCTGGAGACCAACGTGTCTTTTTCCTGTGAATTTTCTGAGATGGTCCTTGTATTGGGTCTGGCTGAGATGGAGTTAATTTTCCCCATAGCAGCCCTCAGACTGCTCTGTTGGATTAGTAACTAGAAAAGTGTTGATAACACACCAGTGTTTTGGTTACTGCTGAGCAGTGCTCGCACAGCATCAAGGCTGTCTCTCCAATGTTTCTACCCTCCCCATCCTGCTGAGGAGGGGGCTGATAGAGCAGCTTAGTGGGCACCTGGCATCTAGCCAAGATCAACCCACCACAGTCCTCCAAACTTTTCTTTTTGATTGCAGTAGGAGTAATATTTGCAGCTAGCCTAACTCTAGTAAAACTTAGAAATACTAGTAATCCATATATTGCTATGTATACGGGCCTCTGGTTATAGAGTCAAAGCTTATGGTGACAATTTTTTTATTAAAATAATATATATTTAGAGGATAAAGTGATGGATTAGGTAAGTCCTTCAGCTCTTGCACAACTCCAGTGAACATCAGGCTTAGAACAGACTGGAAGCAATTTATTTTGGAACAGATTAATTAAAATTGCTCAAGTGGTGTATCTGCAGGAAAAGAGTAGTTAAGATACACAGGACAAAGAGAAGTCGTAGGCTTGTGAAAGAAAGCTACGTAACTCCTGTAGAAGTGATGAATTATCAGGAAATGAGATGTGTTGCAAAGCAGAACAGGCTCGCTATTGCATAAAATCAGAGGTGTTGGAAGGTGTTGTGCTGACTGCTTGGGCATGATCTTGATTTGTTTGGTGATGGTTGCTCTGTGGGATGTGAATTTCTGACAATGTATCTGCAGGTGCCTGGGAGTTGTTCATAGGCTGAGAAGGAAACATTCTGGGAAAAATTACTGGAAGTTATCATCTATGTCTGTTACACAGCGTAATTAATGATTACAAAGAAGATTAATTCTGTAAAAAACTCCCCACTTCCTTCCCATCAGGAAGATACAGGTACCCTTTCCATATGTCTGTGTAGAGCGCTGTCGATATCCAGAGACACACGTAAAGATGTAGCAAT
>NW_010322048.1:0-7128 GCF_000700745.2 Antrostomus carolinensis
AGGGGAGGCGGCCGCGGGCTGTTTACCTCTGGCTCAGCCCTTGAAGATCTGCCAAATTCCTGGAATAGCTTTCCCCGGGGAGGGCGGCGGGAGGGAGGTGTTGCGCCTTGTTTACAGTCAGAATTCTCATATCCGAGAGGGCCCCCCCGCCGTTTCTCCATTAAAGTCACCCCATCGTGCTGTCGTGTCCGAGAGGTTTGCACTGTTGTGATTTTATTATTATTATTATTTTTAAGTTAGACCCTTTTTTTGGGCCCTGGTCCTGTCCCCGGTGTCAGTGCTCTAGATCTTTTGCTGTGCAAAAGAAGATTCTACTTGTGGCTGTTCACCTGTACATAGGGAAATGTATGCAAATACATTTTGTTATTTTTAGGAACACCACCATTGCGATCTCCTCTGTTTGCACATACGTGAAGAAAAAATAAAGATGACAGTAATTTAAAAGAAACTGGGGTCGCTGTGGCAATTTGGCCTCTGTGTGTGTGTGCACTCCTGTAAGGAGATGGGGGGGGAGGGGGGGAGAGGTCCCTTGGGATGTGTTGTAGCAGCGGGAGGGCACTGTGGAGAAAGGCCCTTGCAAGCACGGAGCGGGATTGCTGAGCTGGCTGGAAATCTTATACCGCCAGGACATGCACCGAGCACTTGAGGTCTCCTACGAGACACAGGGATGAGGTTTTCTTTCTTCAGCCTCTACTGATGGGCAGGAACATGCGAGAAGCCTCGTGTCAGGGCTCTCTGGCTGAATTGGAGGCTCGAGAAACCTAACTGCACAGCTCGGGGGCTGCTGGGGGGCTCACACGTGGGGCCAGCTGCCCCTTGCCTGGCAGCGTGCTCGTGGGTGCTGGGAGCACCGTGCAGCCCTTGCCGGGTTTGCGTTCAGGTGCCCCCACTGCAGCTGGTCCCTCGCCGCTCGCAGCGCCAGCCCCAGACAATTTCATAACCTCACCCAGGGTAAGCAGTGCAGTTGATTAGCCGTGGGACTGCCGCGGTATTTTTAGCTGCAAATCTGTTTGTAAGTGGCAGGCTCCCAGGGCAGTAGGGATGTTCCGGTTTCATTTGTCCCCAAGTGGAGGTATCAATTAAGAGATAATTAATCTAGCATTTCTGATGTCTAAATGTTTTCCACTGTGCCTGTGCTGCAATCAAGAGAGTTGCAGGAATGTCCATGAAAAGCCCAACCAGCTGCCAGGGCCAGGCCACTCTCCTTGTGCAAGGAGCTGGCTGCTGAACTTGTAAATACCTCATTAAAACAGATTGCAAAATCTGCCACCGCACAGGCGAGAAGCTTTTACCATTGCCTCAGCGTGAATCAGTCAGGAGGGAGGCGCGCCGGGGTGGTTTGCATGGCAAAGGGTAAAGGCAAGAGAGGGGAGCCCCCCTCAGAGCGGGCACCTTCTTGCCCAGAGCACACTCAGCCCATGATGAGAAGCGACATGCAGCGGGTGACAGTGGCCATGGCTGGATTTGAGCATAGAGCACTGTCAGGCTGGCACTGCTGACACTCCTCGCAAAAGAAAAAGTGCATCTTGCTGTTCTCTCAGGCAAAGCTGCTCTTGCCTTTCCTAGGGAGGGAAGGGGCAGGTGATGAGGGGGAAATGAAACACCAGCAAAGCTTGTCCTGTGGTGCTGTCCTGGGATGAGAGCAAGGCAGCCTCGCAGCCCCCACCTGAGGACCATCAGTGCCCTGGGGATCACCAGTGCCCCAGCTCTGCACCCAGGGCTCTCTCCCCTGGTCTGGGAGGAGCAGGACAGCGGCATGGCACCTCGAGAGCAGGACACGCTGGGGTTGAAGGGGCTGGTTTGAGCCAACCCCAGCTGCTGACTGACTGGCCATGTTCGCTTTACATCCTCTGTGTGTGCTTAAAGGCGGTTAATGGCATTAGCTCAGTCAATGCCTTTCCTCTCTCCAGAAGAGTCATCATGTCTGCAACAGCAAGGAAAGGTTTTTATCGCATGCTGGAGCTGAAATCGCAATTCCCTGAGCAGCAGCAGCAGCCAGGGCCTGAAGCATTTCCCCTTGAAGCCATTAGCAAGGCTACTGTGCAGTTTCCTTAGAGGCCTGTACAGATCATTAGTTGTAAATGTAGGGTCCAAATCCCTTTGTGCCTGGGATATTTTGGTACTAGAGCCATTGAAAAAAAAAATCTTACAGATGTCTGCAGTGCTAGCATGAGGTTATTCATGTGGGCTTAACTGCTGTGCCTTCCCCATAGCAGCATGCATGGGTCTGCGAATGAGAACAAGTGCATGTGAGGAGAAAAAGGTCATTGTATTTTTGGACAGCAAGTTTGAAGGACCATCTCCCTAGGATAAGGAGATGAGAAGAGAGTGAGACCTTCTCTGCAATAGGTTCAAGTAAAGGGCTGAGCTGCTAATGATTTTCTTTTGAAACAAGTAGGTTCTTGCCGAGCTGAAAGCCTGCTGCCAGCTGATGGGAAGGCAGCCCCGGAGAAGCACAGGGCTTTGGGAAAGGCCTCTGTGGGACACAGAGCCTCTGCTGAGTATCGCGAAGCTGTTCCCATCTCAGGTGCTGCTCCCACTGTTCTGTGGTGTCTGCTCAGCACTGAGGCTGATGCCAGCCCCTGTGCCAGGGCTGCTCCCTGCAGCTGAGTTGCAGTGTCCCACCGAGCGTGGCACGGCCCCTGCTCAAGGTGTGGCAGGGATGAGCATTTCCCCCATCGACCAGACTGTGTCCATCAATGCTACCTCAGCTGTACAGCTGGGGATGGTGAATCAGCCCCTGAGGCAGCTGAGGTGCACGGGGGCTGTGCAAAGAGCAGCACAGCCTCTGAAACGCTGCTCCCTGACAGCCAGCAGCCTCATCCCACTGCTGCTTTCCCTGGGACGGGCCCACCAAGGCAGGGCAAAAGCAGCCTAATTGCTCTGCCAGTAGGTGTGGACTGTGTGGGGAGAAGTCAAATGTGGGAGCAGATGTTTGAAGAATTACAAGTCAAGCACTGCTATCTGCCACTGGTGTAAATCCCTCCCCTGCTCACCCACACATCAGACGGGGCTCGTTGGGCCAAGCTCCTGCCTGGGCTTAGGCAGTTCTTGAAGGTTTCCAGCACAGCAAGGTTGAACACTGAGCTCCACACAGCACCGACCTAGCAGACAGCATGTGATGAATTGGCCAGAAGATATCCGTATCAAACAATACAACACCAGGAAAGACAATGATCCTGCTCCAAAGGCTTCAGCTGCTGGTCTGAATCCGGCACACAAGGGAGATGTTCTGGCAAGTCAGTTTAGGTACTGCACCAGGTGCCTGAGATTTCCAGAGCATGTTATGGCTAATCAGAACACGTGATTATTCCAGGCAACAACAATGATTCCCTGATGTGAAGAGATTAAGGGAAAAAAAAGTACTTGTTGCTAATACTATTTATTGACTTTGTGTGTTTGCTGATATACTACAGACTTGCTCCTGCGCATAGGTAATGAGGCTGAGAGGAGCCAAAAAAATGTGGAAGTGTTTGCAGGATCCCACGTGCAAACACTTGTTTTTCATGCCCTTATCATGCCCTTCTCCTCTTCTTAGGTCTTCCTCATCCACAACAGGAAAAAATACCATTTACATCCAGAAAAATTAGCCAGTGGTCAAGTAGAGTGAGCCAGGTCACAAAATGACTTTTAGCCCAGACTACAGCACTGATTTAGGTCCAGAATTATTTATAGTTCAGTTTGGTGACATGCCCTGCATGGGGCACATCCAGATTGCCTGGCCAGGGCCCATGCTGAGACAACTGCTGGCTGAGGGGCTGCTTTGGACTCCTGGATGCGAGGTCTGGTTGCATGTCACCAGGTCAGTGGTGAAAAGCTCTTGCTTTTGGGGGTCTACAAGCAATACCCAGTATTGAGTACAGCTCCAGCCCCTGGGCGGTTCCAAGTCACCTTCATCACACATGCTGCGACTCTCATGGGGAAGCAGGAAGGCATCAGGATTTCCTCCTCAGTGGTGTGTTGGAGAAGAGCAGCTGACCTGTCCCACTGCTGTTAGTCATCCCCAAGACACCACAACTGTCCCATTGCCCAGTTCTCGGCCATCACACCAAACCCCCCATTACTTAGTGTGGAAAAGCCCCAGATTTCAGCCTGCAGAGGAGGCACAGGGCTGGTCTCCTACCTTCAAACCATCCAAGGGGGTGTGGGTGACAGCACTGCACAGCCCATGGTCTTCTTGGGCGAGGATGGCCAAGGTCCCGTCGGTGACAGGAAAAACCTGCAGTGCTGCAAGCTGTGTGCAGTGCCAGCCAGCTGTGCCTCACCTCCTGCTTCTCCTGGAAGAGGAAAAAAACCCTGCATTTCCAAGGCCAGCAGCAGCCCCAGATCCCACAGAGCTCACGTGCCGTGAAGGCGGCTCCCCCTCCTCACCCCAGCCGCTGGTAGCAGCGGGGGCTGTTTTCCTCAGCAGCTGGAGGGAGATGATATGTGGGGACAGGAATGTGAGGTCAGGCAGCCAGGGCAGGGCATGGATAACGGGGGTCCCAGAGGACAGGCCATCTCGGTTCATCTGCATGAGCCCCGCGGATGAACCGAGCCGGCCTGTCCTCTGGGGTTCTGCTTCTCCCCTCAGCTCCATCACCCACCCCAGGCAAGGTGACACCATCAGCATCTTGCATCTTGGTTAATGCCCTGCAAGGTGCATGAACTGGGGAGGGAGATGGGGTGGAACTGGCCACTGCTACGATCCCGGCATGAAATCAAAGCTATGCATTCAGAAAAACATGACATTCCCCCTTGCTGGTGGGGGCTCTGCCCGGTGGGAGGGCTGAGTGCTACGAAAACACTCGGAGAAACAGTTATATAATGAAGGACAGGGGCCAAATCCTGCCCTTGGCTTGACACAGCAGCTCTGCAAGGAACTGAGCTCCAGGCTGCAGCTGCCCAGCACCCTCCAGGATCTGGCCTTGGTCACTGTGCTCCATTCTGCCACTGAGGGGTAGAGGTGGCAGAAAGGCTGCAAAATGTTTTTCCCAAGCTGGGAGATGACCTGCGTGCTCAGTGTTGGTAAGCCAGAGCCCAGCTCCCATCTGCAGGCTTAAACCAAGCCCCATTGGTGGCAGGAGCTGGGCAAGGTCTGGGATGGGATAGCCCAGGACTGCCGAGGGGCAGGGGCTGATCGCTGCAGGCATCTGGGCTTTCATGCTGTTGCCCTGCAGCTCCATCCCAGGTGCCCCTGACCTGGTGGTGGCATATCATGGTACTTATCATCTGTCTCCATGTCCCAAACGTGTCCTCAGCTCAGTGGGAAGGATGTGAGCTCTCCCCTGGAGAACTGGCCCCAGCAAAGGTCTGTGCCTATAGAGCTTGTCCCATGCTCTCCTGCTCCAAAATGGAGGGTGGCTGACCAGCCTCTATCCTGCAGCTGGTCCTGCTGCCAGCCTGTACAGAGGGGTGACATGCTCAGCATCATGTCCAGATGTGGAAATCCCCACTGCTCTGGCATGGATGCTCTGCAGACCCCAGGGAAAAGGCTGTGGGATGGGATTCATCGCTCTTCCTGCGGCACCGTGAAGTTGCATGCAGTCTGCTCGGATGCATGAGCAAGCTAAACTGTGACATTAATTAGAGCTGACAGCATTCCTGGAGGGAGCCGGCAGAGCCACAGCACTGAAGCCGCTGCTGCTGGGGGATGGAGATGACCCACACTGTGTGCAGGGCCAGGCTCTGCAGCAGGCTGGCCTGGCCATGCCGTGGCCCTTGAGTCCTGCTACGCTGAGCTCTGTGCTCACTCCAGCTCCGAAAATCAGGGTGGCAGGTACACCCTCAGCTCCAAGGGACAGGAGACATCGTGCCCGAATCCAGCCTTGGCAGCTACCTCCTGCTGAGCATTTGCCCAGCATCACTCTGCCCTTTCCAGCCAGCCCTGCCTGCAGCCGGGCACTGCCTGTTCCCAGCCCTGCACGCTGCCCTCCACCTCTCCTCTCTTGTTGTGGCTTCCGAAAATCAGGGTGGCAGGTACACCCTCAGCTCCAAGGGACAGGAGACATCGTGCCCGAATCCAGCCTTGGCAGCTACCTCCTGCTGAGCATTTGCCCAGCATCACTCTGCCCTTTCCAGCCAGCCCTGCCTGCAGCCGGGCACTGCCTGTTCCCAGCCCTGCACGCTGCCCTCCACCTCTCCTCTCTTGTTGTGGCTTTTTAAAATCAGGGTGGCAGGTACACCCTCAGCTCCAAGGGACAGGAGACATCGTGCCCGAATCCAGCCTTGGCAGCTACCTCCTGCTGAGCATTTGCCCAGCATCACTCTGCCCTTTCCAGCCAGCCCTGCCTGCAGCCGGGCACTGCCTGTTCCCAGCCCTGCACGCTGCCCTCCACCTCTCCTCTCTTGTTGTGGCTTTTTTCCCCTTGGGCGCTCCAGCCCTTGGGGCCACGGCTCCTTTCCTATCCCACTTTCATGCTGAGTAAGAGCTGTCACTCGCTGCTGTTTCAGCAAGCACTGTAGAAGATCGCCTGTGCTGGCACACAGTGCGAGCAGCCGGGAGTGGTTCTCCTCTGGGCAGGGAAGGGTTAAGGGAATTAGGATGAAAAGTTGATATAAATAATTTGGTATCTCCTGTAGGAAGATTGCGATTTAGCTTAATTATCATAATTACATTTTCAATCTCTGTGCTAATAATTATGAAACAATAGAGCCAAATGTGCACACAGCCGCCTGCTTTCCTGACCAGCGACTTCTCATTCTGCTGCGTGAAGCAGGTCCGTGGGGACAGCAAGGCAGCCGGCAGGGGAGGCAGGCAGGGACATGGTATTTCCCCAGCACCTTGTTCTGGGCATTGGGAAGCCTCATTCCCTTCTGCCTGGAACAGGGGTTTTAACTTCATCTCCAGGATCTGGAGCAGCTCGCTTCAGTGCAAACACATCTTCTCCCGAAAGTGGAGGAGAATAGTCTGGAAATACTTGTTTCTGAGCAGGGAGGCCTGTTCTTTCTCTACCTGTGCACACTGTGATTGCTGACCCCCCAGGGTAGCTCTGTCCATGTCCACAGTGACCCAGGAGATGAGACCAGTGCAAGCGGAGAGTCAGCCCGAGGCAGCTACTGGCAGGAACATCCGTTGGCAATAGCTGCTTAAAGGTGAGTGTTAGTGATTATGACTTACAATCTGGACATCCATAAATCTATGGGTCC
>NW_010322049.1:0-233 GCF_000700745.2 Antrostomus carolinensis
ACTTCTTAACACCGATGTAGTCTTAAGAAGCCGTCACTTCTTTATTACTTGCTTTGATTTTACAGGGATTGGGATTAAATCTTCATTTGGACAAAATTCCCTGTCTGGGATGAGGCTCCTTGTGTGCCAGGGAACAATTTGCCTTTCTTCTCCTTTCCATCATTCATTTCCCTTCCCAATTTATTCCCTCAACATCCAACAACACCCATCAGCAGCCGCCTGAGCATTCAGCA
>NW_010322049.1:270-12264 GCF_000700745.2 Antrostomus carolinensis
GGTCTGGGGGTCTCACCATCCCCCCATCACCCCACACATGGTGACCTGTGCTCAGCCCCGGGTGTCTGAGGGGACAAGCATCAAAATCAGCCCGTTGGGGAGCCAGGGCCTTGATCCACCCCTCGTAAACCAGCCCTGGCACAGCTCTGTCCTCCAAAGTCTGTGAAACTCTTAAGATGTCTGGGTGCTGTGGGCTGGAGAAATGCAGAGAGAGGATGAAAGGCACAGGGCTGGCACGCCATGTGGGGACGGACAACCTCGTTACCACCCCTAATTAGTTACAGCTTCACAGCTGGGCTGTATGTACAACACGGCGGCTCTCTCAGCCTGCTGCCCTTGCAAAAGAAAGTATCCCAGGTGGGTTTAAAGGTGGTTGGACCTGCCACCATTTGTCCTGGGTTTGCAGCAAGTGATGAGTGCAATTAACGCAGCTCAGCTGATGAGTTATAACCGGTTTAGTCGTCATCCATGATTGCATGCCAGGGGGTAGCCATAGCCTGAAACCATGTCTGTCCCACTGTACATCTGCAGCGCAAGGCTGTGTTGGAATGATCTCCTCAAACTCTTGGTGATTTCCTCAAGCCTCTGAGGAACTGTAAAAATCATTCCATCAAAAAGCAACAGGGGAAAACTGCTTGGCTTGGGCAGTGCTGCAGCTACACGGGACAGTGGCTGGTCCTTGCTGAGAAATGAGCTGGGAAAACCAGCCGCCTCAAAGCATGGACCTTTCCTCTGCTCTTTTCTCTTGCTCACATCACCCCAGGGCCTGTCCGGCATGTGGGATTTGCCAGGTTACCCAGCACCAGGAGGAACTCACCTCCTCCTGGATTGAGGGCTGAGCATTCTGGTGGCACAGACCTTTACACCGATTTCCGTGCACTCTGCAGACAGGTGGACACAATTTTTAATTTTATTTTTTTTTTTTTCAGTTTTTCCAAGAGAGAATGTGTGTTGTGGCACAGCAGGCTGACCCTGGGCAGATGCAGCACTGTCTGCTCACTGGATGCAAGCTGACAATTATCTTATCTCAGTTTCCAAAACTACCATGTGTGATGCCTCAGAGGCAATTGGAGGAGCTCTTGGTGGCTTCAGCATGGAAAACTCAACACCAGGAGAAGGCGAGGGGAGCGAAGGCAACAGGGCCCCGTGCACATGGTGTGAAGGTCACGTTTGCACATGCAGGAGCATCCACGTGGTGGGTTCATCCCAAAAAGCTCCTGAACCCACAAATGGGGCACAAAGAGTCTTTGGAGGGTGGTTGTTCTCCCCAAAGCCACAGGAAGGGGCAAGAAAGCAATTAGTCATGAGAAATAAAACCAGTAAAGCTCATTGTGGGACCAGTCTGACCCAAATCCTGTCTAGGAATTCCCCCCCAGTGCTCCCCATTCAGCTTTGTGCAATGTCTCACCCAGCTTCTGCCCCTTCCTGATCCTCAGCTTCGTGTGAGGAAGCTGAGGGTGGGGAAGTAGCACGTATAGAGAATAAAACAGCACAGCTCTTGAGGTGACTTTAATTTGCTCTTGCTTCTCTCTGTTTCAGAGCAGGGCCTGCCACTCCCATCCTATAAATCCTGGTCCCAGAGGAGGCAATTGTGTGTATTTAAATGTACATGCATTTGCCCTGCATTCATTTCCTTTCCCCAGTGACTGGTGACATGAAGAATTGTAACAGTAGAATGTAATTTTAGTGCATTTCCTGCAAATTTCTGCAAGGGAATCCAATTCCTGGGTGGCTGTAACTTGCCACAAAGGCAGAAGACCTCGGGAGCACTGGTAATAGGCAGGGTGGTTTTTTTAATCTACTGTTTTAATGAGCTCCATCCATCTCTCTGATTAGATTAATCTCATTTCTTTTAGCCAAGCCATCTAGCTGAAATCCCAACAGAGGAAATTGGGATTTTGAGTCTTTCAGGGTGAGTGCTTGAGTGTCAGGCAGCAAGCTCCATGGGGACATTTCTAATTTGCCCTTTTATCACCTCGGAAATTTGTAACCCTGATGATCACAGTGGAAAGGGACCATCCGAGCTGAGAACCTCTCTGCATCGCCGACAGCGTGGACAATGTGCCGCAGAGAGCCCCTGCATCTCTCCTCTGCCCCATTTCGAGCAACCCAAGAAAGCAAAACCAGCCCAGCGGGGAGGGCTCAGCTTTCCAACAAACCTCCCATCTTCTTAGCAGGAGCAGGACAGAGGGAGTTCCATGGATGGAGCATCCTCACCAGTGGGATGGCCACGCTTTTGCAAACCCACCCGGGTGGGAAAGGCTCACTTGTTCAAACAGAAATGCCTTCAGCAGCGGCTGCAGCCAGTGGAAGGGGAAATGGATTTTTTATTTAAGAGATGGTGTTGTTTTTTAAAGCCTGATGAACGTGAAAGTCCCCATTTAAAGGAGTCGAACCAGCAGTGAAATTGGTCACTGTTTGCACACCCACACACCGACAGAGGCAGCTGAAAGCAAACTTCCTGGTGTATCCTGATCCAAATCACCTGGGAGCGAAGCTTTAGCGAGCACAGTGCACCGAGCTGTGAGCAGGCGCCCAGCCATGGAAGACTTTCTGTGCCAAAAAATAAACCCTGTCCCAACAGGAGAGGCAAAGCCCCGTTGGTGTCACAGCCCCCCACTTCCAAAAAATGAAGGAATTTGGAGACTGCAAGCTACAGCTTTGGCTCTGTTAGAAATTTTCCTCCTTCCAGGAGGAAGGTAATCAGGGTGGAGGGCAGAAAGTGTTAGCAGGTGTTTTGGGAGGGTGGGGAGGGGAGAGCTGGGGAAGCCAGGAGTTTTCCTCTGCCTCATCAGCCAGGAAAGCTATTTTTGCAGGAGCTCCTGGAGCACCAGACAAGGTTAGGATTGTCTCTGTGCTGGATTCTGGTGCAAATATGTGGGCAGGCAGCCGGATCCTGAGGAGCTCACAGCTTCCCTGCAGGTGAATGAAGTGTTGTTGTTCTCCTTGTCCAGGTGAGAAGATGTCTTGGTGTTGTGTCTGACCTGATTTTGGTTTGGTAGCTCTTTGGAGAAGCAAGTGTCTGCTATGGTGGTGACTCTGGTGTGGGTGTGCAAGGTGTGTACACACAACACACCACATGCTTTTCCAGTGACTACAGTGTTTATTAATTCCCTCCTCTTAAACTGGTGCGTGACCTTTTCCACACCACGTCCCGTATGCATGAGCTGGCTGTTCCCACCTTGGTCACAGTGCACGTGTCTGAGCTGTGGGGACTGGTCACTTGGAGCAAACCATCACCCATCCTGCCCAACCTCCTGTGGCCAGTGCCCATCTTGGGGCATTTCAGACTGATCCCATCATCTGTGTACTTAGGGGATGGGTTCGTGCTGGGTAAACTGAGGCTTGGAGGGGTTTGGTTCATGGGCACGTAGACACCCTGGCCAGAGCCCAGGTGTCATGGCCAGGAGATTTATGAAGAGCTGGGGAGATGCTTCTCATGTTGTCTTGCCCCGTCGGACACCCCCAGACCCCGAATCAGTTTTGGGTTCCATGTGCAAAGTGCTGGTTCGCTGCTGGTGCCGCTGGCTTTGGATAATCTTCATATTTGCTGACTTTACTTAATTATCACTCAGTGGAGAGCTCAGCTCTGGCAAAGCTGTGGTACAGGGAGGCCCAAACCACACACAGCGCTCGGGGAGGGATTTTGATCCAAAAAAAAAAAGAAAAAAAAAAAAAGTTCAAAGGTGTTTTTGGCTTAATGCAGTTTATCTAAATTGCTTTCTGTTTGTTAATCTGGATTAACACAAATGCGCTTGGAACGGCTGGCTGGGGAAGGGTTTGCTCAGCTATTCTGACAAGGACAGACTTTTCCAACAGTGAAAAGTTTGAGCTGGGAAAAAAATAAATAAATAAATTAAAATCCAGGTCCTGTGTGGCACTGAGGATGTGTGAGCCTTGTGAACAGAGCGAGGCTGTTCTCATCCCCGCTGCCCAAATCCATGGGGTGACTTGGAGGGTCGTCCTCGGCACCTGTGTATCCTAATGACTGAGCAGTTTTTAATCCCCCCACTCTCTCCGGGATGATGCAAACCCCTTTTTTTCGGCTGGCGTGCCAATGCAGTTGGCACGATTAGTTAATAAACTTCAAGGTAAATTGGAGGTCAAGCCCAGATTTGAAGGTGGTGGTGGTGGGTGCGAGTGTGACCCAGGGAGCCATGTGATGTGGGCGACGTCCTGGAGAAGCAGGTGATCTCCCCATCCTCTCCCTTCCCCAGGGCTGGGATTAGGAGAGATTTTACAGCTGAGTGGCCAGCCTCACATTAAGGTTGGGTTTGCAATGGCTCAGCCCGCCTGGCTCCTCATCAGGAAAGACTTTTTGAGTCTTTTATGGCAGCTTTGCATGTCAGTTCATACCTGTCCCTGGGAGGGATCACCCCTTTGCATCCGTAGAGACTTCCCACCTCAAGAACAGGTAGAGCAACACCCAGCGTGGAAATTGGGACTCATGGAAGGGGATTGCAAAGCCCAGCACTTTGGAGAGGGTTATCTCGTGCTTGTGCATTCACCTGGGATCTGGGTGCATTTTCTTGCCCTGCAAAAAGCTTCTTCTGCAGCCTCAGACAGGTCCTTGCACCTTGGATCTCTGTTCCTCTCATGCAATGGGGAGAGTGACCATTTCCATCAGCTGCCCAGGTGTAATTGAGGATGCTCAGGTCCCACAGGGAGGGGTCTGGAGACCTGGTGGGGACCAATGGATCAGCTCCACAAAGCAACCAGCTCCAGCTCTCGGCAGGCAGAAGCAGCAGCGGGTGAAGCAGAGTGCTCCCACCGAGCTGAGATGGAAGTTGTAAGCAGGACCTGGGCGCTGCCCAAAAAACCAGGGGACTCCCTCCTCCCCCTGCCCCGGTGCAAACAGCAGATTAACAATTTATTTGACGTGTTGCGGCTGGTTAGTTTCTTTACCCGCTCCCCTGATCAGAGGGAATAAATGTTGCAGTGTGTAATAATGTTCATTTCAGGTGAGGGTAAATATAGAAAGGAAAACCTGCTGAGAGCAAGCCATTTATTTCTGCGTTTGGAAGCCTTCTGCTCATAAACAGTCAGTCATACCCATTTGGAAAATCCCAGCGTGGTTTTCTTGGCCATCCTAGAAGAACGTTTACTTTCCTGTAGGTTAAGAAGTTCGTTTTAAATTAAATAAAATTAAAAAAAAAAAAAAAAGCATCTCACTTCCAGCTGCCCTCGGGTGTTTTGGGCTTGTTGACACACTAAAGGCCTCTCTGTTCTTGTCAGGTCGGGTGCAGGATCCTGGAGGAGATCCCACAGGGCTTTCCCAGCTGGCCATGCTGGGGGAACCTTGTTCTTTGGATTCCCCTTGTCCTCCGACTTGTGCTGGGTTTGGGATTTTGTCAGACCTCTTGGACATGTGCAGGGTTAAAATGCCCAGCTTTTGGGGGTGGTGGTGGGTGAGGATGCAGGGAGATGCTTGGGGGGATCTCAAGAGCCTCGTGGCTCAGGAGGAGGGTGGAGGGATGAACCCGTCGTGCTGAGCTCACGCTGGACCAGAAAACCTCTGAGGGTTTTCAGGAGAACGTGCCAAAGACAACAGGACGGTGTGGATTGCAGGAGAATCCATCAAACAAGCCCACAGCCAGGGCAAGCCCGTGCCCTGCTGCTGCGGAGACACCCCAAAAACAGCATCGTAGGAGCTCAGCCAGGCTCTGTGTCCCTCCTCTATCCCGGAGGAACCGGACAGGAGAGGGGGAAGCGGACAGCTTGAGTTGGACGGCTGCCCCGTGCCGGCTCTCCGCGGCTGGCACCAGCCGAGCAGGAGCCAGCTCCTGGCTCTGAAGTTTTTTTTTGCAGTCAATAAGGGTCTCTCCGTGTTTTCTGACAGGCTCTGGATTTGGCTCGGGTTTGCCTTGGTTTCCCACGGCAAGAGGCAGTTAAGTCTCTTGGAAGAATGAATTAATTAGCAAATGCCTTTGGTCAGGTCAGTGCCCTCCAGTAGTGTGCTTCACCCTTTAAAGCAACGCCTCTGCACCCAGGTAAGCCTCTCTGAAAGGCTTATATTACCCGTAGTATTTTAATATACATACATCATCCTGGAGGAACCCTTTTTTTTTTTAAAAAAAAAAAAGTTTTTCCCCAAATGTGGTGTTTTGGTTTGGGTTTGTTTTTTTTTTTTTTAAGAAAAAAAGCCTCCCCCCAAATGTGATGTTGACTCTAACGGTGACATTTGTGTAAGCAACAAAATATTGACGCAGTTGGCTGGGGTCTGGCTGGGGCTTCTGGAAATAAACTGCTGCCTTGTTAAATTGTAGATGGAAATGCAAGTGGGAAAATGACTGACATCTTACACAAGGCGGGCAAATAAAATCGCTGCTTTACTACGGCGTGAAAAAACTCGGGAATTAATAGGTCTCCTTCTGCTCGGGGGTGTTGGATTTATCCCCGAGTAAGATTCATAAACTATTTTAAGGAGAGAAGTGCTACTTTTAAACACTTTGCGTCTGGGTCCTGGAGTTAAATTGGTGTCACTGGTGCTGAGTTAACCCTTGCCTTCTCGCAGCGTGCCGGTCCCAGGATCATCAACAGGCAGCCCTGTTCCTGGCGTGTATTCTCACCGAATATATAGACTTATCAACACCTGATAAATGCTACGAGTTTATTTTCGAAGGGTATTAAGTCCGATCTGTTCCAACAGCTTATGTCAGAAATGCCTTTCAGGCCTCAACCTGAATTCTAAGCTTGATTTTTTTTTTACCTGTGTGGGATGTAAAACGCATTTAAAATAAAACACCTGCTCCAAAGCCATGCCAGGGATGAGGTTGAAGCAGATGTAGAGAGTGTTGTTGAATCTGGGGTGTGATCTAGCACACCTCAAAAGACTCCTATTGACTTCAGAACTATTATTGGGGTGTTTCCTATGGGAAATAGGATTAACAGGGCTTTAAAGAGTGATCCATCGCTTTCCTTTCTACCCCAAGTCCTTTCCTTCTTCACTTACATCCTGATGATCTGCCAGTAGACGTACACGTGCTCGTGGAAAAGCGGGATGAGATAAAAGATGAGATAAAAGCTGTACGGAGTGTGCAGCAACTCTGCCAGCAGCACGGGGTCCGAGTCACCAGCAGCGACGACACCGGTGTAATTATACACGCTCCAGTACAATTTCCCAGTAATTATTCTGGAATAAAAGCCTGCCTATTTCTGTAAGAGCTTATGTCACTTGGAAAGCTGTTATAAATTCAGCTGGAAAAAGGGACCCTTATTCTGGGATGAGTGTGGTTAGTGGTTGGCTGGGAACGGGGCTATTCCTGGCGCTGCCATCGACCTTCCCGGTGACGCCGGCAGAGTCACCTCATCTCAGCGTGTGTCACCTTCTCCTGCTGTAAACCGGGAATTACAAACAAGGGCTTTCTCCACATGGGGCGTTTTGGGAAGCTCCGTGACATTGGAAAAAGGGTGTCAGAGGGTGACAGGCAGTCATTGAGTGGGACTTGGTGCTTTTTTACCCACCCCCTTGGAGGCATCTTGATAAAATTGTAGGTTGGAGAAATGAAGGATGTAGCCGGGAGCTGGCGATGGGGACTGGCTGAGTCGCCGGAGTCTGGGCTGTTGGTGTGTTACTGGTAATTCAGTGTTTTCCTCTTTGATTTTTAAAAATAGTCTATTCTGTTCTGAGTTTTAGACCACACCCCTCGCTAAGGCATCAAAATGTCTTGGTTGCTGTTTTCTCAAGCCAGCTTCGTGCAGCATTGGGGTGCGGTACCACGGTACCAGCATCAATCACCCCAAGTGCTCTGGCTGCAGTGAAGAGGTCGTGTCCTGCCCTGGACCAGCAGTGTTGTGCCTGTGCCTTTGGTCCTCATGGACCGGAGGGGAAGGGAAATCTTCCAATTAGCAGCTTTGTGGCCTCCCCAGTATCCCTGTCTGATTCAATAACTGGTCCTGTGATCCCTAAAGTCCTTTATGGGAGTTTTGCTTCTGCCTGTGACTTTGCAGCAGCTTCTTCTGGAGCCTCAGAAACCCCTTTAGGCTCCAGCATCACACAAATGTGCCCGGTCAGAGCTGAAGATGCAACTCATTCATAGCACATGGCATTAAATTCACACTAGAGATGGGCAGGTCTAGTTTCAAAGTGGGTTTTTTTTCATTTGCACAGATAGCACAGGGTGGCTCACAAGCCAGAATTTGTCCATTTTGCCACAGTGGGTGCTACCCATGGATGGACCAACGTGCTGATGCTGAGAGGTGAAGGGAGAGTCTGTCCCAGCGCGTTCCCGTGACCCCAGTCCCTGCGCAAGCGCCGGAGCGGGACTCACCGCTGCTCCGAATTGGGCTCCAGCCAAGGAGGCAGAGGGGAAAAAGCTTTTTACAGCCCATTAGTGCTCCCCAGAGCCGTTCAGTCCCTCTTGTAATAAAAGTGGTGGAAGCCACAGAAACATTAAGGCTGGTCTGCAGAAGAAGCTGGTCTGCAGAAGATGCCAACCCACCTCCCAGCTCCATGTCCCTTCCCAGTGACTTTGCTGGAGCCGCTGACCCTCCCGACAGCCCTGGCTGCTGGAATTCCCTCTGGGAAGGCAATAACAAGCTGGTGAGGGCTGGTCCCTCATCCGTCCCGAGCTTCCCCTGGCAAAATGTACATGGGAGGGTTCCAAGTGCAAATGTGTGTGTGCTAATGGGAAATGAATTGCCTCTTGCCCCGAAGCCTTGCAGCTTGAGGAAAACAACGCGGGGTCTAGGAATGACCTCATATCGCCTCCCAGGGAATGTTTTGCCAGATGAAGGGGGGGAGAGGCAGCATCAAGACAGCACAATGTATGTATCTCTCTCCCTGTGTAAACATCCCTGTAGCTGCAGAAACCTCTTAAAACTCCGAATGAGAGGAGAACAGCTGCTTTGATCTGTGGATGTGGTTGTTATTTTCTAAGTGCGGATCCGTTCTTTTTTTAATTTTGCTTCAAATTAAAAAAATGCCTGTTGTGATCTTTTTTGCTTTTATTTCTTGGCTAAGGACCGGAGCAGGGTGCAGTAAATTTTCATTACTCCCCATGTAACCGTTTCAGCATGGTTGACAATTCCTTGCCGGCTCTTCAGTGTCGCAGCACAATGGACCGAATCTTCTGGCCCTACATGAAGCCAAAGCAAAATGGATTTTGCCCAGAAGTGCACGACGGGGAGTGGAGGCTGCGGGAAGAAGAGTCTTGCCACCTCCTTCCCTGCCTGAAACACACACACACACACACACGCACACACACGTGTGCACACACAGCTTGGGCTGGCAGGGTTGTCCTGATGCCTTTGAAGGGCTCAGGAGAGGGTTCCCGGGGACGGATCCGTGCCAGCCCCGCGCAGTGGCAGCAGGAGCTGGTCAGGAGCCATCGTGGCTGGAGTGCTGGGCTGTCTTGCAGGCAATTCCAGTGTGATTCATGGCCCTTCGTCCAGACTCCCTGTGTGATCTTGGGAATCTCCATCTGCCTGACTTTCCCCATCTGCACGCTGGGCAGGGGGATGGCCCTGTGCTCTGAGAGGCATCGCGGCGTGCACAGCCCCGGGACCTCCATCGGCCCTTCTTCTGCTCAACCAGGCAGTGTGCTCTTGGAAGAGAAGAAAATTATATATATATATATATTTTTTTTTAGGGGGTTTCTGAACATTAACACCTCACCCCAACTCTGCTTCTTTGCCATGGTGCTTTGCAACCCCATTGGAGGAGCAAGACATGGGGCTCAGCCCCTTCGCTCCCCGTGGCACAAGCAATGCTGCCATCAACCCAACAAGGGAAAAAAAGTCTGGGAGTAGACACGAGTTCACTAGTGAATACAAAGATGTGTGGAGGAAGTCCCAAATAATGGTCTTGGCTGTAGAAGAACCAATGGTCTGAATCAAATTAATGATCAAAGGCTTGTCCCATTGTTTTCTATCTAGGTTTGCAGTTGGACTCGATGATCTTAAAGGTCTTTCCCAACCCAAGGGATTCTATAATTCTATGATAACCAAAATGAAACCTTTAAAGGTGAGATCCACTCCCCAGCACAAGGCACTGGTTTAACTGGGAGCACTTGGCTGGAGACTCATCACCACTGGGCACAAGCAGGGAGTTTGCTCGTCCCCCCCGTGCCATCACGTGCATGTCTGGTGTTTTGGCATTTTGATCACATATGATGCTGTGTATTCAGGGCTGGGTTATGGGGGTTTATACTAATGCATCAACCTGTAATTTAGAAGCTCAGTTATAAATCAACATCGCTGAAGGTTTTGTCCCTCGTGCCTTGAGGGTCTCCAGATTTAGAAGAGAGGTTAGAGAAAACAATTTAAAAAGGAGGATTGTTTTGTTTTCCTCTAGTTATGATGATAAAGAATCATGGGATGGGATGGGGTCGTGTCCTGCTCCAAAGTGCAGCAGCTGGGCACAGGGATCCACCAGTATAAGTGAGCGGAGAGTTTCCATTTTGTTGTGTTTATATGGCAAATCCCAGCCCGGAAAGAAAAGTGGTGCCACAGCTCCTGAGCCGATGCTCACAGGAGGGCGGTGGCATCCCACTAGTGACATTCTTGGCTGTGCTAGGACTTGGGCTCCAAGGACCAGACCCCCTTCCCACTTGGCACTGCACATGAGGAGGAGCAGCCTTCATCCCCAAGAGCTCCTAGCACAGGAGCCTCCTCCAGTGGCAGTACCAAGTGGGATAGCACGTTCCTGCTGGTGGGTTATGGTCTTCTCCTGATACACCATAATGATGATACCTCTGCATTTGTATTTTTAGATATAAAGTTCTTTCACAGCTTTTATAATCATTCCTGCACCTTTGCGCCTTCTGAGCCTGACTGTGCCAGGGAGGGGTTTGCACTCCTGGTTTGGTTGAATATAGCACAGCAGAGACGTGTTCTAAGTTATTGGGGCTGCTCATGTCGGTACAAATACTCTTCTGCTGGATTTCTTACCCAACTGGGCTATGGCAGAGCCAGTTCTCCCTGTTGAGAAACCCCTCTTAGCTCTGGTGGGCTGGAAGCTGCCTTGCCCTGAGCTGCCAACCTGGGCAGACAAGAGCCACGCAGCCTCCCCTGGCTCCAGGTTCACCTGCAGCCACCCTGCAAACCTGACTTTGAACGTTGGAGATTTGTGTTGGGTGTCATGGGCATGTGTGTGCGTCTGCCCTTCAGCTGATGCTGGTCTCCTACTCCCCTGGAAGGAGTCAGTTTCCATGTGGGTTTAGGACACTGATGCTTTGCGTGGGGACCCAGTGGCAACAAGTAGAGCTACGTGGGTGCAAGATGGCTTCGTGGAGCCAGGAGGGAGAGCTTTGTCCTTGGGCTCTGCCTTTGGAAAGATGTGGTGTGTGGATGAGCTCCCAGTTTCCACACTTGCTGCTGTCCTGGGCTGTATCTGTCCTGTCTAAAGCAGACCTGCCCCTGACGTGTGAAGGCAGCCCAAGGGTTATGGGATTTTGTAGAGAAACCATAACTTAGACCCAGGGACTCCTCAGCATCCTCCTGGCCAGCTGTGGTCCCTGCCCTCATCTCCACAGTGGGTGCCTTGGCTTAGCTGGACATTTTCCATCACCTCCAGCCCCCCTTATTGTATCTCTAGGGGTTATTAGGACAAAAGGGGAGAGGGGAGGTTCTAGGGACAGCACAGTGGGCTGGGAGGACCCCCGTGGGCAGGATGACTGCTGGGTCTGTTGGACCCAGCGCTCCCCGGACGGGTGGAATCACTGCTCACCTCCCTCCCAGCTCCCAGCCCTATCTCCCGCTGCAGATTCCCAGCTGGTGATGTCTCTCCTGCCTCAGGGAGCAGAAACACCTTGGGAGAGAGATGGTTCCAGCAGGAACCAGGACCAGGGCATGGTCACAGAGCAGGCAGAGGGTCCCTCTGCAGCCCTGGGATGCCGGCTGTAGGGAACCCAGCTGCAAGTGGCTCTGACAAGCAAATAAAAACCCCTGAATATTTCAGAAAGGTCTTTTTCTTCCCCTCTTCCACCCTTATTTCCAGTCCTCCCTCCCCACCTCTCCATCACAAACAGCAGAGCAGCTCTCTGGTCCCACTTT
>NW_010322050.1:0-765 GCF_000700745.2 Antrostomus carolinensis
TGAGGGTGCACTCAATCCCACTGTCCATACCTCCGACAAAGATGTTGAATATACCCCATTATTTTACTGTTTTCCACAGATGAGGTTTTGTAAAACTTCCACCAGTGTTCATCTCTGGGGTACTTCCAACCTCTACCTCCTCAGCTGAGCTCTAGCTGGGCTCTAGACCTGCAGCCATACATGAAGTCATTCTTTCACAGCTGGTATTTGCCTTTTTTTTTTTTTTTTTTAACATCACATGAGATACTGAATGTCATGTTCAATTGCAAACTAGGGAAAATCTAATTTCTCAGGAATAAGACATTTTACCCTAATATAAAAGAAAATTAGACTGGTTAAATACAGTTTGATAGTGATAAGCTGTGATATTCTTGCCATTGTCAGTAGTCTCACATTTAACTCTAACCATGCATGCCTCAGTTTGATTATTTATTCCTGCATTTTTGTGTGCATCCAAGTTATGTTGACTTGTCTGCTATTTCAGAGATTCTCATTTGCTCTTTTTTACGAGAAGTATGAACCTTTCCCCATTTGCAGTCTTCAGGTGTAATTTCTTGTAACCCCTGTATTCTCAAAGATAAATGGTAGTGGTTTTCAGATTACTTCAGCCAGCCATCTAGAAAACACCAGGCTCGTCATAAGTATATGGTAACCTGTTCCCATTTTGCTCAAGGCTGAGATTATACCCCTTTGATAACAGTAGTTAATTAGTTTTGTGCAAGGCATATGCTGACCATAGAATCATAGAATCATAGAATGGTGTGG
>NW_010322051.1:0-214 GCF_000700745.2 Antrostomus carolinensis
CAGGGAGGAGCAGCCACAGCTTCTCTGGTCCACAAGGTCCTTTCCTCCAGGCAGTTCTCCAGCTGCTCTTTCCCAAACCTGGAGCATTGTGTGGGGTTTCACATCCCAGAGCCTCACTCGGGGCTGTTCCCACTCCAGAGCTGCTGTTGTGAGTCTGGTCAGTTGGATTTCTCGGTGTTTATGCTGAAATGGGAGGAAACCAGCAAAACTGGTG
>NW_010322051.1:291-1540 GCF_000700745.2 Antrostomus carolinensis
GCCCCGTTTCACCATTTTCCACACAATAATCCTGATTTTTTCCTTTCTTCCCACAGGATGGCAACGATTCAGATGACTTTATGTAAATAAAGTCTCTCCTTTCTCAACCATGAGCTGGTTTGGGATGTCTGAAGATGTCACCATCACTAAGAATGCCAAAAAAATAACCCAACCCTAAAAAAACTCAACTCTTGACTCCATTTCTTCAGAACCTGGTTGGTTCTCCTGGCAGCCTGAGCAGCTCTGTACCACGGACAACATCTGGAGGGAGAAGATCTGTATGTCTGCACATAAGATCTCTTGGGGGTTTTTTTTGAGGGATGTGGGTGGAAGGAAGGAGAATTGAGTTTTTCTCTAAAGACAATGATATTTATTTTAGGGGAATGGGGTTGGTTTAGTTTTGAATCCAACAAAATTTAAGGGAAAACAAAAGGAATTGTGTTATCTCACCACTGTCCTGGTGAGATATCTCACCTGTCCTATCTCACCACTGTCCTGGCAGTAGAAGTGACTCAAAACCACTTGTCCTTAACTTGATGTCACCGGTACATAGACCAACGCGACGCTGCCCACTGTGTAACTCTCTTCATGCTGGTGATGGTCACCAAAGTCAGGAGATCCTTCAGAAATGGGGGTGTGTAAAATTTGGACGAGCTCCTGGTGGCTTTGTAGACCTCCTTGATGACACTCAATGTGGTGGTTCCTCATTAAATACAAAGCTACAGGTGATGGAGACTTCAGCGTAGGTGAGCACGGGTTGTGATCTGTGGCTTTAACCCAGATTAAGAAAACCCCATGGTGTTATTTAATTCATGGGTCATTCCTTGGAAACCTTCTCAACCTTCTCCAAGGATTTGGAGAGAGAAGTTTGTGAAGAAGAGTTGAGTTTTGCAGAACATCTACACCCTGTTCTAAGCCAGAGCTCTTGTGGTCTACTCAGCGGTCGCGATAATCCTGGCAGCACCTGTATATATGTCACCATTAAATCCACACCGTGCTGGGAACACGTGCTGGTGCTGGGAGTCACTGGTGGGATCACGAGTGGAGTTGTGAGGGATCATGGAATGTCCCCTCAGGCAGTAGAAAGTCAGGTTGAGCCTATCAAAGCTTGGGTTTTGGGGTTCAACTCCCAAAAGGAGCTGGGGGAAGAGCCCCTCCACCTCTGGCCTTGCTCCTCAGCACAGAGTGAGGGTGGCTCCTGGTGTGGGGGAGGATTTTTGGGGGGGAAATGGGCAAAATGGAGGTTTAC
>NW_010322052.1:0-576 GCF_000700745.2 Antrostomus carolinensis
CTTTAGGGGCACAAATGTGGGAGGAGGGAGAGTTTTTGGGGTTATTTCTTGAGGATTTGGGGGCGCAGCCCTGGTGGGGGGGAGATTTGAGGGGTTTGGGGGTAAAAGCCCTGTGAGGGGAGGGGGTTTTGGGGCTGTTTGTTGAGGATTTGGGGTCTTTAGGGGCAGAAATCTGCGAGGAGAGAAGGTTTTGGGGTTATTTCTTGAGGATTTGGGGTGTTTGGGGCACAAATCTGCGAGGAGGGAAGAGTTTTGGGGCTGGTTGTTGAGGATTTGGGGTGTTTGGGGGCACAGCCCTCGGAGGAGAGAAGGTTTTGGGGCTGTTTGTTGAAGATTTGGGCTGTTTCTTGAGTATTTGGGATTTTTAGGGGCACAAATCTGTGAGGGGAGAAGACTTTTGGGTCTTTTTTTGATGATTTGGGGTATTTAGGGGCACAAATTTGCGAGGAGGGAAGGTTTTGGGGCTGTTTGAAGATTTGGGGGCACAAATCTGCGAGGAGGGAAGAATTTTGGGTCTTTTTTTGATGATTTGGGTTCTTTAGGGACACAAATCTGGTAGGAGGGAAGGTTTTGGGG
>NW_010322053.1:0-270 GCF_000700745.2 Antrostomus carolinensis
CCCCTGCCCCTGCCCCTGCCCCTGCCCCTGCGCCCGCCCGGCAGCTCCTCCCCTTGGGAACGACGCCATCGCCCTGGCACGTTTCCGTTTAAGCAGATAATTGCGATTAATACGTAGGGAGCTAATGAAGGAGAATGCCTCACAGCACTGAAAGAAACGCCTGGGAGAGATGAATCCTGCAGGTCCTGTTCCAGCGACGTGACTGGGATCCCAGAGAGCAGGGTCACCCTGCAGCCACCGCACACGGCCGCGCAGGTCCCTGCAGGGCGG
>NW_010322053.1:304-980 GCF_000700745.2 Antrostomus carolinensis
CAGGAACGTTAATTGTGTCTCCAAATGCTTTTTAGTTGTGGGATCTCACAGACACTGGTGCCACGGTCACTTGCAAAAAGAAGAAGCCAGAAGAAGGAGCAAATGCCACAGTGAGGAGCAGCTCCGCTCCCGCACCCGGATCCCCCCGGGGACGGCTGGGCTGGGGGCAGATCATGACTAACCCAACACAGAGCTCGCAACAGCCAGATAAATCTGGATGAGATTTATCTGGATACCAATTTGGGATTAACCAAAGAAAATGTTCAATTTCTATCCAGCTGACCCAACAGAAAAGCTTCTCATTGCCCACGACACAGGGAGAGATAATCTGGAAAACAACGGACAGGTCGGTTTGTCTCTCCTGCACACGACAGGTGAGATGAGGAAACGCTGGTTTGGAGAGTTTCCCAGATAAACAAGATTCCAGAAAGATGAGAGACTTGAGGAAAAAGTCGCCTGGAACTGCAATGAGGGTATTTCTCTTTCAGGCATAGAAAATAACACAACAAGGAGGGCCCAGATGTGGAAGGACAAACATTCACATCCCCGCAGCCGCGACCGCTCCAGTCTGGCAGGCAGGGTCAGCATGTGAGCAGCTTCACCCGCGCCAGGCCCCGCTCCCGGGCGGCCCCGGGCGCAGCAGCCTGACCTTTCACGGCTTTAGGATTTATTTCAG
>NW_010322054.1:0-6745 GCF_000700745.2 Antrostomus carolinensis
TAGGAGGACAGTGCAGAGAAGCCCTGTTGCCTCCCTTCTTCTCCTAGTCCTGTTCTCACCTTCTTATTGCTGGGAGTGAAGTCCTTATCCAAAGAGACAATTCGAAACTTCACTGGAGAAAGAAAACAGGGATTCAGGAGGGAGTGAGTGGTGGGTTCATCCCCAGGGAGGAGGGTTCCCCATGGGGAAAGTGGGTGGAAATCCACCCTGAGTCCTGCAGCCTCCAGCACTGCCAGCGTGCCCTGGCATTGTCCTGGTCACAGCACATCCCAGGATGAGCCCTCCTGTTTCCATGCAGCACAGGAACAAGGCTGAGCCTCCTCCACCCCGCTCCCACCAGGTCCTTCAGCCCAAGTGGGATGGTCCCACCGGCCCCCTTCACCTTGCTGTCCAGGCTTGTAGACAGCCTTGTCTGTCTGTATGAAGATCCCAGACTTCAGGGCTCTCAGCATCACCTTCTTCTTCTTGGAGACATCCAGGGAATCTCCATGGATTGAGATGTGCAGGTCTACGATTTCCTCCTTCCCTTTGGCAGGGGCTGGAGCCTACCAGGAGAACAGCAGACACCAGGTGAGGACAAGGGACATGCCATGGCCAGGATGTTCTCCTCACTCCGAGTAACCCAGAGCACTCCTCACCCACAGGGACACCTTCCCCAAGCCAGAGGCTGAGAAGGGATGTCCCCCAACACCCTGCCCTAGTCCACAGGTCTGCTACCAGGAGATCATTTCAGACACTCGACTGACTTGTTTTGCCTGTGTGAGGGATGAGACTCTACCAAAAGATGAAGTCAGAGCTGTTGTCAGCCCCATGTAGGACCACAACCCCACACTCAGGGGAGTTGGTGGAAACTGCTCTGCCTGGAGACAGCGGGGTGTCCAGGGCATCCCCCTCCTCACTCACAGATGTACATGGGGTGAGACTCACAGGGAAGGTGATGTTCAGGTGCAGATGAGGCTCCTGGACCTTCCTCTCCAGGAGAATGATGTTATGGGTGTTGTCTGCTCTCTGCAGCTGGACAGTCACCTGGACGGGCTCCTGGAGACCACTGAGATGGACCCACAGCATCGCTGTGTGGGGGTGGTAGATCACAGCTGGGGATGTGACCACATAAATCCTGGCAAGGAGAAGTGCTGACATGAGAGGTGTGGAGATGAGACACATCCCAGGACAGACCCCACAGGGGTCTTGAAGAGCTCCTGGGTGCACAGAAACCTGTGGTGGGGCACAGGGCTGCCTTCTCCAGCCTCTGCTCTGCTTCTGGGCTCCCCTTGACTTCTTGGCTCAGCAAAGCAAAGGTTCTGCTCACACATGGGAGGCAGCAGCTGCAATAAACCATCCCAGAGCCACCAGCTCCAGCAGGCCTGGGGTGTCAAGTCCTGTCCATGGGCAGGGACAACCCATCAAGCCCAAGCATTTCCACCCTGGCCAACAATCACATGCAAGGGAAGGATTATCTCCTACTATGTACCTCCAAGGAGCCAAGACTAAATGCCCTCCCACCAGGCATGGACAGACAGACAGACAGACACAGAGAGGCCTTACGGTGCTGCAGATGCCCCAGCTGTGAGGTGCAGGATGAGGAGCAACAGGACGGGCAGGGCAGCCAGGGACTTCATTTCTCCAGCTGCAAGTGGACGTCAGGGATGGCCACAGCTTCCTTCTCCAGGTGTTGGAGTGCTCTAGACCTGTGTCTGTTCTTCTGCAGGCTCTGGAATGAGATCTTTGCTTTCCATCTAGCGAGCAAACAAAGGTTGGCAGAAGGATCCAGCGTGGACCTGCAGATATAGCCAAGGTAATGTTTACCATCTGCCCACAACCTCCTGGGTTCAAGGCTCTGCTAGATTTTTGCAATTTGAAGAAAGGTTCCCATAGGCTAGGGAGGTTCCAAACCAGTGGGCAGGACCCACCTCCACACTGGTTTGCTGGGAAATGATGGCACGAGGGCGTGGGAATGAGTTCCTCAAATGAAAGGAGGCAGCACATCGTGAGAACAACCTGTGAGGTGGTGGTGATTTCTCAGAAGGACTTGTGGCCAGGGGTTTTGAATTTAGCCAAACAAGCTGTTTGAGCTGATGGCAGGTCTCAGGGTGGCTTTTTTGCCCAGTTACCTTCAATGTCATCACATCAGTTCTGGGGACAGGAGGAGGACAGGGCTGGGCTGTCACGCCAGCGCCACTCGCTCTCATTCCTCCAGGCCAAACACCAGCCAGGGCACGGACTGAGCTGCCTTCTTCTGTCCTGCTGGGAATCTGGGAAAGTTGAGGCAGCTCCACAACAGCTCCACAGTGTCCTGAGTGTGTCCCCTGCTCCAGGGGTTTGTCATCCCTTTCCCTTTGGGGACACGGGGTGAGGTGGAGGTAGCACTGCAGGATGCAGGAAGCCACGGATGGGGCTGACCCCTTTCCCATGAGCTCTGAGATGACCACGGCTGTTGTCCCCACACCTGCCCTGCTTGGGTGTTGGTGGATGTGGCCCTTTGGTCACCTCCCTGCCCTTTGGGGCCAGCCCCACACTGTGTCAGTGTCCAGAGGAGGATGGTCCCCACCAGCTCTGCAGACATTAGGTGGGAGCATGTCCCCAAGCCCATCCTGCCACCCCAGGACCTGGGCACAGGTCAGAGCCCTGATGGGCATCCCGGGGGTGGTTCAAGGTGACAAGGACCTCGGGGCCACCAGCACACCTCTACCTTTCTGATCCCTGCCTGTGGGGGTGTCGAGGGGAAATACTGCAAGGACAATTTGTCATTCAGTGCTGCTGGTGGCTTTGGAGCATGAGCCAGAGCACGTTGTCCCTCAGCACCTCTGACCCCACGTTGTGCTGTGTCTTCTGCTGCCTTGGTCCCTGTGCAATGAATGGTCCCTCTGGTTTGGTCTCAGTTTTTTATTCAGCAAAGCACCCTGCCTGTGGGGGTGTCGAGGGGAAATACTGCAAGGACAATTTGTCATTCAGTGCTGCTGGTGGCTTTGGAGCATGAGCCAGAGCACGTTGTCCCTCAGCACCTCTGACCCCACGTTGTGCTGTGTCTTCTGCTGCCTTGGTCCCTGTGCAATGAATGGTCCCTCTGGTTTGGTCTCAGTTTTTTATTCAGCAAAGCAAAGTGGAGGTACAGCCCCTCTGACATGTTATGAAGAGGGACAGGAGCTCCAAGCCCTGGACACAAGGTCTGTTTTGGGACACAGAGCTGGCTTTGATCAGGGATGGTGGGAAAGAGCCTGAAGAAAGCAAACTTCCTTGCAAGAAGAACTTGCTGCTTCCACTTCCCTTGTCCCACTTGCATATCAGCCTGGCTGGGCAGGCGCAGTGGCAGGGCTGTGCCTGGGACAACTCTGAGTGTCTTCTCCATGCCCAGCCATCAGGCTTGCACTGATCTCCAAAGGCTTTTTGCCAGCCCAGGGTCAGCTCACTTGCCCTAGTACCCTCTCTGAGGGATCAAACTGGCCTCAGTTCAAGGGAAACCACGACGCTGCCATGTCGTGCTCCTGCCAGGTCAGGAGAAGGGGACAAAGGGGTGGGCAGAGGCTCCCAGCCCTTGAGACCATGAGCTTTCTGGTGGGGTGTGATGGGGTCAGGAGCAGAGGGACAACCAGGCAGCTGCCACTTCCTTTCATATGTCTTGGAGACTTTCAAACCAAAAAACTTGCAGCTTTGCAGATGTTCCAGGTACAGGATGCAGAGCAGCAGGCGGGTGGCTGCAGACTCCATGCTTGGAGAACCAGTGACAGCAAGGTGGTCCCAAATCCCCTGTGCTGAGTTTTATTCCTCTCCTCAAGCTCCCACTGTCCCATTGGCAGCAAGGAGAAGCCAGTGATGTCTCTGGCTGAGACCATCCAGCTGGGACAATGTTTAACCACCAGACCCAAGCTTTGCTGGGTTCAAGGCTCTGGGCAACCAAACCACCCCCACAGTGGTGGGCACGTGGTAGGACCATCAAGCCAGCTCAGAGCTGACAGACTAAGCTGCACGCAGGGAGCCCTGGCAGGAAGGAAGGGAATAATGGGGCTTTTTGGGAAATTAGATCCTTCATGTGCACGCTGCCCTCAACCATCTCCAGGTGATAGTTTCTAATCTGATGAGTTGTTGCTCATGGGAGTGCTGCACCCTTGTTTGGCCATTGTTTGCACATCTTGTTTGAAGATGGAATCATAGAATGGTTTGGGTTGGAAGGGACCTTGAAGCTCATCCAGTTCCAACCCCCTTGCCATCAGCAGGGACACCTTCCACTAGACCAGGTTGCTCAAAGCCTCATCCAGCCTGGCCAAGAACACTTCCAGGGAGGAGCAGCCACAGCTTCTCTGCCCAACCTGGGACACTGTCTCACCACCCTCACAGTGAAGAACTTCTTCCTAATATCTAATCTAAGATGGGAAGGTGAAGTGTGCCCACCCTGCTCCCAGCACTGGGGACAACCACACATACCCTGCCATGACTGGGATAGAAGCTGCTGGGTTGGGAAAACCAGCAGATGCCTAAAGCCCTGCTTGGCTGCAGGGAACAGGCCAGGGGAGAGGGTAGCTGGTGGATGGATCTGGTCATACCCTGGTCCAGAGGCCATGGGGAGGTCCCTCCTGCTCCCTCTGCTGTCCTCTGAGGGTTTTGGGCTTTAATGGATGCTCTTCCTGCACACGTTCCCAAGGCAGGGATATGTCTACCTCAAGGACAGACCTAATCCATGTTGGTGTAACTCTCATTCTGCCACATGCTCCTCACACTATCCAGCCCTACACCCCATGGAGAAGCTGTGGTGTCCATAGGGACGCTCCATGTGTGGTGATGCAGGCACCTCGTGTGGCCGTAAGGAGATGGATCCCCCTCCCCACGCTCCCTCGGCACCTGAGGCGCAGGCAGGACACAGTGCACACATTCCACCAGGGGTGGTCTCTTTAATCTTGCACCCTTGTCTCATAGTTCAGCATCAAGGATGCTTTTCCCATGTGGCAACATCCCCTGGACCTCCTGCTGCCCCCACCACATGCTGCTCCCTGGACCCCTCCCCAGGGCTGGCTCCATCTGAACAGCATCACCAGTTTGCAGGAAGCTCTGGAAGCATCAACTCAACAAGTTCATGGGTGATCCCCACAGCAAGTCCCACCATCAGGGGTGGAAGATGGAGCAGTGACCCCCCCCAGCCCTGCCTGGCACGTCTCTCCCCCTGCCCAGGAGCCACGCAGGCAGACAGGGGTTGTGACCTGGGGCCGGACACAGTGCCTGGTTTGGGGGAGATGGGCAATGCCCTTGGGGGGGATGCACGGCCACAGCGAGGGGTTTCTGGGGGCTCCTTGCACTGGTTTTGGGGTCCTGCCTGGTCCTCATCCTGCACTGCTCTGCTTCCCCTTGCACCAGGCGCAGTCCTGCCCTTGCAGGCTGCTGGGACACTGGCAGCTCTGTTGGACCCATCTGCAGGGACAAGGGGACAGCATGGCCCAGCTTCTTGGCTGTGCCACCTCCCTTATGTCCCCAAGGAGCTCGGTCCATCTGCCTAATTGCAGGTCCTGGTTGTGTCCTCCTGCCACCGCAGGCTGCCCGTCCTCCTGCCCGCACTGGCCCCAGCACAGCGCGGGTGCAGAGGCTGCTCAGCACGCTGGTCCCCACAGCCATTTGCAGACATCTCGGTGAAGACATCAGCCATGGCTTGGCGGACAGTCTCTGTCAGTTCAGGGACATCCTTTGGGCTCAGGCCCCGGGTTTCTACCTTGGGGAGGATCCGGATGGTGCAAGTCCCTGGAGAGAGAAGGGAAGGACCAGGGATGCTGTTAGATAAACCCACCAGAAACCAGGTCTTCCCACCAGCATCTTCCACCACCAGCTGCCTCCCTAGACTTCAGTGTCCCATAAAGAGACCTCCAAGCCCCATATGCCTCATCCCCACCGCCAGCCCTGCCTCCTGGCAATGGGGCTTCTTGTCCATCGCTTCGTAGAATCCCAGACTGGTTTGGGTTGGAAGGGACCTTAAAGCTCATCCAGTTCCAACCCCCCTGCCAGCAGCAGGGACACCTTCAACTAGACCAGGTTGCTCAAAGCCTCATCCAACCTGGCCGAGAACACTTCCAGGGAGGAGCAGCCACAGCTTCTCTGGCCAACCTGGGCCACTGTCTCACCACCCTCACAGTGAAGTAACTTACCAGAGGTGAATTTCTTATCCTTGGAGCTGAAGAAGTCCCAGTATGGGGAGATCACGATGGGGAAAATGGGAACCTGTAGGAGATGGAGGGTCAGGTGTGTCCTCCATACAGACCCCCTCCCCAGGTGGGACTCCAGCTCCTGCTGTGCCCCAGGCTTCAGCAGGTCCTTGTCCCCTCCCTGGGTCCTGCACAGCAGGATGTCTGTCCCTAGGGACTGCAGACCCCAAAAGACCTCAATGTCCCCCATCCTACTGCCCCAGAGTACACGTCCACCCCACTCCATCATGGGTGAGTGGAGCATGAGGTGGTCTTACCTGAGCTTGCACAGCCAAGTGGAAAGCCCCACGCTTGAAGGGCAGCATGGATTTGTCCTGGTTCCTGGTGCCTTCAGGGAAAACGAACACTCGGAGCTTCACGGGACAGGGAGAGATGTGAGCATAAACCCCAACCAAGAGCACCCTGGGACCTGCTGTGTCAGTCCTCCCCACACCCCTCCTTGCCCCATGGGTGTTTTCTCCCCGACTCCTCCCCCTGCTGCCAGGCCCCCTCTCACATTTTCACGCCGCATGGTTCTGGCCGTCTGGGAGATGACATCAATTGCATCTTCTCTTTTGTGGCGGGGG
>NW_010322054.1:6783-9212 GCF_000700745.2 Antrostomus carolinensis
GAGCCAGCAAGCCCAGCCCACGATGCCCATGTACATCAGCTCCTTCTTGGCGATGGGCACGCAGCCATCAGGCATGACCTCCACCATGCCTGGAGGATGGATGGGAGAGGAAAGGATCTGTCCCTGCCCAATGACACCCAGAACCAACCAGCCCTGTGGCTGTAGTGACCTGCCATCATCTTCCATTGTCCCAACCTTCTCTCTGCAGCAAACCCCTGAGCTTTGGTCCCACCAGCTCTCCTGGCCTATGCCTTCCACCACTGCCCTGTACAAATCCCAGTGCTGACCTTGCTAAGACCTCCTAGGTTTGACCCTGGTCCACCCCTGCAGCACCCCAAAGGCTTCCCATGCAGTGATGAGCTCCCCTTCTCCTTTGCACATACCCATGATGTCAAGGGAAGCTTGGTGGTTGCAAACTATCACATAGGGCTCCTTGATGTTCAGATGCTCAGAGCCCCACACCCGTATCTTGATGCCACAGAGGTGTTTGAGGGGCAGGATTGCAGCACGCAGGAGCCTAGGGCAGAGAACACATGTGGGGAGAAGATCAACATGGAGAGGGGTTGCTTGGGTTTTTTCCTAGCCCTTCACAATCACTCAGTGAGCAGATGCAAGATGGGCCAGGCTGGATCTGGTCTACCTGAGCAAATCGCATGTCCCAAGGTGGAGCTGTGTTCAGTCTCAGTGATGATTGGCTTTCCTAAGAACATTTATAGCCTGCATAGCTCAGAGCTAACTTTGTAACCATCCACAAGGTGAGACTAGCTGCTGTCTCAGGAGCAGAAAGTCTTCATTGGAGCTGCTGCTGAAGAAGAACAGCCAGCAAAAGCTGGTGGGAGAAGAAAAAAACCCCAAAACCCAACAAAACAACAGACTTCTTGATAGCCAGAGATGATGGGAAAGGAAGAAGAGAAGGGATGAGATGTCTGCCTGCAGCCAAGGTACAAATCATCACTTCCCAATGAGGACAACTGCCTCTGTGAACCTCACCCTGAGCTAGATCTGTGCGTGTGGAATGGAAACCCAGACACCAGGCTGGCAGCCTGAGCTGCAGATCCCTAAAGCCAGAGAAGCTGGATCACACCCGAGAGGTGCTGAGCTGCAGATGGATGAGCACTGAAGATGGACATGCAGAGGAAGAGTCTTGAGACAGACAGGTCTACAGATGCCTCCAGGGACTGGTGGCTGAAGGTGACTGGTGACTGTTGCTGAAGGGCAACACTGCAGATACGTTTCTTGAACACCACTGAACGAGAATCACAGAATCATTAGGGTTGGAAAAGACCTCTATGACAATCCAGTCCAAGTGCCAACTCATCACCACCACGTCCACTAAACCATATCCCTGAGTACTACAGCTACATGTTTCTTGAACACCAAGCTTCATGAGAGCAGGGAAGGGAAAACCAACCCAGCTTCATTCATTAGAAATCACAAAGAAGAGCTTCTCCAGACCTGCAGTGTCAGGAACAGGTGGAGGTTTCATCTGTGAAGATGGAAGGGGGAACAAGAATTTAGATGAGATATGAAGAAGTTCTTCACTGTGAGGGTGGTGAGCCAGTGTCCCAGGTTGGCCAGAGAAGCTGTGGCTGCTCCTCCCTGGAAGTGTTCTCGGCCAGGTTGGATGAGGCTTTGAGCAACCTGGTCTAGTGGAAGGTGTCCCTGCTGCTGGCAGGGGGGTTGGGACTGGATGAGCTTTGAGGTCCCTTCCAACCCAAATCATGATTCTATGAAAGAACAACGTCACTATCTGGGGAGGGTTGGACAGGAAGGGTGACACCAGGATGGCAGTGCTGATGAAGGGTGATGCTCACTATGAGAATAACAAGAGGAATGGAAGGAGGATGGAGCAACGGGGATTGCCGCACCCGCAGTGGAGATAAAATCCTGGTACGCTTTCGGTGTTGAAACGTTGCACTCTCCAATTTACAGCATCAAAAGCACCTGTGCCAGGGTCTGCACATCTGGCAGCGACTGGTCTCACAGGGGACAGAGCTGTCAGCGAGAGCTCAGCACCAGGTAGGGATGAGAAGAAGTTTAGGAGGCGAGAGCAGAGGCAGGCACAGAGGGAAAAGGAGACATGATGTTTAGAGGGTCCGTTGTGTTCTAGGACCTCCCATCCCTTGGGAGACACGAGCTTAGAGATCCTTGTGTCTGCAGAGAAGTAAAACACTCGTGGCAACGCCCCAGAGCCAGGATTAGTGACAGGCACGTGCTCCAAGCCGGAGGCTTTGTGATTTGGAGGCTGAGGAGGAGATGGAGCCGGGCGCTGGGCGTGCTGCTGTTTGGGTGGAGGATGGCTGTGAAAAGTTGGTGGGACAAGATAAGGCAGCGTGAGTCACCTCTGCGTCACAGCGGGTATTTCCACTATGACAGAAGAGTTTACACCAGGGCTTGGAGCACCTCCAGCCACGTGTGTACAGACAGAG
>NW_010322054.1:9260-11322 GCF_000700745.2 Antrostomus carolinensis
AATGACAACATCAAACTTCTGACCACACTCCTGCTGAGGGCCCAGAATCCAGCAGCACAAATACACAATGGCTCAAGCTCAGAAAATAGCACAAGCTCAGACATCTTCATCTCTGACACAATTATATCCCTCCTGGTATGCTCCCATGGCCAGGAATCCAACGGCAAGATTGCAACACCCTTGAAAGCAACCAGACCTTCCTCTCATGTTGCACAGAGATGTTATCTCAGCTGCCACCACCCTGGAGCACAACTGACAGCATCAGTGCCCAACTCGCCGGGACATGACTGTGCCATGCCCGACAGCTGATGTCATCGAGACATCCCAAAACCCCTCTGCCAAAGCGTGGTCACCGGGGTTCCCGCTGAGTGAGACCCGGCTGCACCACCAGGGAGACAGAAATGGGTGTAGGTTTGCATCCTGCTAATGGTTGTACCTCCTCCAACCCCCCTATCACCCACCCAACTGATGACCCCAATGTTGCCATGGCCAAGAATGATCCCTTTTATGCTATTTCATCCTCCAAGGACCTCTAGTCCTGACCCAATTGGCCACCTCCATTGTGGTGTAACCCTCCCAGGGCATGGCCAGCACCTCTTCACCACATCACAAGATGCAGGTGCACCCTTCATTGACACATGGACATTGCTGTGGCCCCATGGCTCAATCACCAACCGTAACACAGCTGTGGGTACACCCAGAAGGGAGCATACATCCACAAGACCACATGAGCTCCTCCATCACAGCCAAGCCCCAGCCACCTCCACATCAGAAGCACATCCCCAGGCCATACTCACTTCATGTTCTTCACTGAACGTCCCCGAAGAGCCGCAACAGGGCACAGGAGGGTGGCCATGGCCACAATCCAGCAGTTGAAGAAGGCCACCTTGCAGAAGTAGTGGAAGGTGGCATTGTACCGGTAAAGCAGCAGAGCTACCAAGGGGAGGAAGAGCAGCAGCCCATGGAGTAGGACCACCTCCATCATGCTCTCCTGGCAGGAGGATGCTGGGGAGCTCAGCCCGCGTCCCCGGGAGCAGGGCGAGTGGAGCAGAGGATGCCAAGGAGCGTGGCAGGTGAATCAGGTGTGTCAGCAGAGCAGCGTGTGGGTGTGTGGGGCTGGTCCAGGGGAAGGTGCTTTGTGTGTATCTCACCCTCTGCAGAGACTCGAGGATGGACATGGGTGCAATTAGTATGGCCAGGCTGTAATTAGCCTTTCCTTCCACTCTTTGCACTGGGTATGTGGGATCCAGGCCAGCTCTGGGTCACCCTACGGAAACTCTGGTCTTTCTTGTCATTGTAGAGATAACTCTGCTCTGGTCTCAGCCACCAACAGCATCTCCCAGCCCAGATGTTCCCTATCCCAAACCCTGCCAGGGACATCCACCTGCTGCTGCCCAGATCCATTGGTTCATCTCTGACCCTTGGGGGACCAGAGGTCCACTTGTGCCTTCCCATAACAACCCCACCAGGGCTCTTGGGGCAAACAACTCCATTCTACCATGCTGGGGAGAAGCATCACATCACCTGGGTCAAATCCAGCAGCCCAGCCCCTCATCTGACACAGCCAAACCACCTGGCATCTCCCCTGCTCCCTTCTCCTCCATGCCCATGGCTCTTCTTTCCACCCAGACCTCCTCCCTGTCCCTGCTGATGTGGATGTGAGCAGAAGACTTTGGGTTCCTGGCCATGTGATGCTCTCCATGCTGCCAGTGGAAGGGTGCCCCAATTCAACCAGTGTGACCCAGAGAGGACTCCAAGGGTTGCTTTCACCATGAGTGTTGCAATCCCTATTGCTTCATCCTCACATTCCTCTCGTTATCCTCATATTCAAGCTAAGACTGGGCTGTATCTTGAGCCCACGCTTCCTGTCCACCCCATCCCCAGGTGACTCCTCTCCTCCTTCTTCCCTTTCTGTCTACATGGGTATGGAAACCTTTGTGCACCAACCTGGTTTCCCAACAAACTCAGCTCAGCTTTTGCATGGTCTCCTTCACTCCTGCTCTTGCTGCTCTGCCCAGCCACTCGAGGTGTTCCCAGATGGAGATGTGTCTTCATGCCACAA
>NW_010322054.1:11404-20234 GCF_000700745.2 Antrostomus carolinensis
ATCTGCCTGTGCCAGAGCACAGCTCAGTTCTGGGCTCAGGGGGGATGAGCTCTCCTTTCCATATGGACCCCAGAAGACAGACAGGGCAGTTCTCATGCCCAATAAGGGTGGAAGGAGGGGATTTAAGGTGCAACTGCCTGGGCACCATCTTTCTGCATGCTCTGAGCTCCGGGTGACCACCAGCCCTGATGCCTCCTGCTAGAAGCTCTGCTCTTAAGGCAAAGCCTCCTGATAACTGGCCTGTAACGTCACTGGGGTGAGCACAGGGCTGTCACCCCAAGTTCACAGTTCTTACAGAATCCCAGAATGGCCTCAAATGGAAAAGACCTTTAAGATCATTGAGTCCCATCATGAACCCAACACTGACCAGTCCCCGACTAACCCATGTCCCTCAGCACTATGTCTACACGACTCTTCAATCCCTCCAGGGATGGGGACTCCACCACTGCCCTGGGCAACCCCTTCCAATGCCTCAGAACCCTTGCAGCAAAGAAATTCTTCCTCACATCCCATCTCAACTGCCCTGGGCTCAACTGGAGCCCATTTCCTCTTGTCCTGTCCCTTGGGCCTTGGTTGAACAGACCCACCCCCACCTCTCTCCACCCTCCTCCAAGGGACTTGCACAGAGCCACAAGGTCTCCCCTCAGCCTCCTTTTCTCCAGGCTCAACAACCCCAGTTCCCTCAGCCACAAGGGAACTCAGCACACTTGTGCTCCAGACCCTTCCCCAGCTCCGTTCCCTTCTCTGGACACGCTCCAGCACCTCCATGTCCTTCTTGGAGTCAGGGGCCCAACACTGAACCCAGCACTCGAGCTGCAGCCTCACCCGTGCCCAGTTCAGGCGGACAATCACTGCCCTGGTCCTACTGGCCACACCCTTCCTGATACAGGCCAGGATGCTGTTGGCCTTCCTGGCCACCTGGGCTCACTGCTGGCTCACATTCAATAGGGTTGGGGAGGCAGTAGAGGCAGGGGACAGCTTCCAGCACCCAAAATGCATCTGTCCCTTTTTTTCCCAGAGAGCAGAAGGGACACTGAGTCCCAGGGGACCCCACACTCACCCATCCTGCAACTCCCTTATCAGGCTGCTGCCCTGACCACATCCCCACCAGGAACAAGCTGTAGGTCAGATCCAGGAGCATCCCACTCCCAGATTTCCCAGCATCAGACACTCATTTACACCCCTAATATTGGGTGCAAGGGGCTGACGCCCCCCCCCTCAGCTTGGAGGTAGCCCTACACTCAGGCACGAATCCAGCAGGCTGAGTAATTACAGATGCTTAATTAGTGACAGCAGGGCGCTTTGTTAACAAAGCAAATTAATTACAGGCAATGTGCTGCATTGAGATCTGAAGGGACTAATGAAGATCAGGACCACCTGGGCTGGTGTTACCCACCCCTCCACCCGTGGGGACACAGCACAGCTTGTGCTGCAGAGTCCTCAGGGCTTGGCAGAGACACATTGTCCAGCCAGGACTGGGATGTCACGCCTAACTCGCTGGGGACAAGCCCTCTGCAGAACCTGGAGATAAAGCCTGTCCATGTTTGGGGTCTTGCTGTCACCTTGGGTTGGTGACAGGCTTTGTGACATCCCCTGCATTGGGGTGGTTTGCAGGGAGGAAGCCACCCTGAAACTATGGGTATCCTGGAGCACCCATGCTCAGCACCTGCAGGATCTTCTGGGGTTGAGGGCTGGGACGTGCAGGAGAAACCACCTTGGGAAGCCTGGAGCTCACAGCCTCTCCTTCACTACGTCGTAGTACTCTGTGGAGAGAAAAGGGGACCTGGAGGATGCGCAAGGGCCACCCCTGGGATCTGATGGATGGATGGATGGAGGGAACAGGGAGGGTTCAGCCTTTGACTGGGGACTTCCCAGTTGATGCACACTTGAGGACGAGATATTCCCTGTTGAAGGGAATCCCATGTTCTCTTCATGTCCTTACCTGATGCTGGTGGGACATCAGCTCCCACGGTCCCTGTAGCACTGGGGGGTGGAGGGGGGGGCACTGCACTGCTGCAGAGGAACAAGGACGGGAGTAAGTGCCAGCCTGGCATTGTCCCTTGTGTCCCAGCTTGCGCTGGAGGTCCTGTTACACCAGGGGCTGCAGGGACAGGCACTGTGCTGGGGGGCACAATGTGGCACCCTCCTTACACCTCCTCATCCTCAGCACCCTCCTTACTCACACCTCATCCTCAGCACCCTCCTTACTCACACCTCCTCATCCTCAGCTAATGAGCCCGTGCCCAGGTACCGCACAGCTGTTTGTCCCCGATCCTGTGCCAGGGCTGGCCACACCAGGACAGGAGCAGGACCAGGGTAGGGGACATAGTGATGGTGAAACACCACAGCCTCCTCTTCCTCTTCAGTCTGCAAAGGCACCGCTGTTGCCTGTGGGGAGGAACAAAAGGCAGAGCTGTGCTGGGCCTCTTTTGGACGCTGTCTCCCCAGGACACCACTCCCCAAAGCACCAGTGACAGAGTTCCATGGAGCCGCCTTGGCTGTGATGCCACCAGCAGAGCGTGGCTCTCCCAGGGTCCAGCTGGGTGGGACTGATCCCACACAAAGCCCCGTGGTCAACCAGCGTGGGAACCCAGCTGCTGGGGACATGGGGAGGTGGCAGCCCCACAGATGGGACCTGAAAACCCTCTGGGAATAGCCCGTTTGATCCATCCACTGAGATGTAACAGGCAGGGTCCAGTCTTGGCCAGTATGGTGAACTGGTGGGCACTGGGTGGGCAGCACAGGAGGGTGCATGCCTGGAGATGCCAGCTGGCAGAGAGCAAGGCAGCTGCCTGCAGCCCTGTTCTCACCCCCGCTGAGGAAGCAGCATTTGTTTCCCCCCGTGGAGATGAAATGTTTCATGTGATTTTGGTTCCAAATGAACTTTTAAATGAAAGCCCTCGCAGCACCATCCTGCCCAATGAAGGGTGCTCAGCCCAGCGCTGCAGCCTCCCCTCCCCACAGCACACAGGGAGGGTCCTGGCTCTGCTGCCTGCAGCCCTGTTCTCACCCCCGCTGAGGAAGCAGCATTTGTTTCCCCCCGTGGAGATGAAATGTTTCATGTGATTTTGGTTCCAAATGAACTTTTAAATGAAAGCCCTCGCAGCACCATCCTGCCCAATGAAGGGTGCTCAGCCCAGCGCTGCAGCCTCCCCTCCCCACAGCACACAGGGAGGGTCCTGGCTCTTCCCAGCTGGACTAAATCACCTCCCAGCAGCCTGGATGTGATCTGTGCTGAGGGTCAAACCAGAACAAAGAGCCCCAAAACCCCAAAGGGCTGCAAAGCCTGGACTGAGCTGAGCTGAGACCACCCAGCTTCTGTGCCTGGAGGGGTACCATGCTGTGCCAAAGCAGGACTCGCTCTCCTGAGCAGCTCTGGAAAGGTCCCTTTGCCCATTTCTTTTGTCCTCTTGGTCCACTTTGGTCCACTTTGGTCCACTTTGGTGCTATGGTCCCTTTGTCCACCCAGCATCCCTGCCCCTTACCTGGCCAGCAGCTGGGGATGGCCCGAACCCGAAGGACATCAGTGCTGACAGAGCCAGGCTGTTCATCACCACCTGATGCATTTGGGAGTTTTGAATCATCATCAACTCGATTAAATCTGCCAGAGAGTGAGGAGCTCTGCATCAGGGAGAGATTAGAGCAAGGGCAGGAGAAACACAGCCATGGGATGAGTACCTGGGATGGGGTGGCACCAAGGCTTGTCCTTATGCCCAAGTGATGGGAGCTGAGCCAAACTCGGCCCCCCCATCCCACTTTGCAAGGCCCATGTGGTGCTTAAAAATTATTTTGCTTGGATAAAGCTTTCAAATAGCCACATTTCAGTCTTTTCTTATTTGCAAATGTGATTAAACATCTGCTCTGGCTTGCTGAAGGCTGCTCACAAAAGGTGATTAGTGGTGCTGGAGGCATCAGACTTTCCACCCATTTGGAGGAGAATTGCCATGGTCCTGGCAGTGCTCGGTGGCTTGGCAAGCTTCTGCCTTGGCACCAGGCAGCAGAGCCAGTGTCCTCGGGGTGGCATCACATGGAGAACACGCCAGGGTCAGCTCAGCTTTACACCACGTCACACACAGGGGAGAAAACCCCCGGGGGGGGAGCTGGGGCTGGAGCATGGGGGCTGATCCCATCTCCATTCCCAGGAGCACCTATGGAACTGCATCCCAGAGAGGAGCAAACTGGGGATGCTCGGTGCCTCCCCAGCCCCTGCCTGGCTCCATACGAGGAGCTGGGATCAGAGTGGTCATGCACGTACAGGTGAGCATCTCAGTACCCCTGGCTGGATGCCCAAGCTGCAGTGTGGCTGCTGAGGGCAATCTGGATGCAGAAGCACGATGTCTGGCTCTGCATCCCCATTAAAACATCATCCCCATTAAAACATTCCCATTGGCTGCAGGCAATGGAGTTCCCCTGCAAGATGCCTGTAAACCCTCTGAGATCCTGACCAGCCCTGTGGATGAGATCCATGAGCCCCCGTTATCTGGATCCCTGGGGGAAAAGGGAGTTTGGACATCCCCAGGTCCCACATGCCAGATCCCGAGATGTTTTCCTGGCTGCAGGGATGGGCTCCCAGGGTATCCATGAAGTAGCCAACCCTCCAGTGAGGAGCATCACAGCACAACCCGGGAGGTGGCCGGAGCTGGAGCTGGAGTGGCGAGGAGGGAGTGGGCCAGCAGCCAGGCATTGAACCAGGAGGAGAAAGCAGGGGAAGGGCTGGTGGCTCTTAATTGATCTCACCCATCTCACTGGAAAAACATCCAGTCCCCACCACAGAGCTGCCAGGGGCCGGGCTGGGGGCTCCATTTTCCTCCCACAACAATTTTGAGGGTGACCTTTCCTCTGTGTATGTTTAAAGACAGCTCAACCTTCTCCCCGTCACCCATGGCAGGTCCTTGGGACCACAAGCCCCCTCCTCACCTTTGCTGTCTGCTCCCCCAGCCCAGATTGCTGGACCCTGGGTTGCACAATGTTGGGTGAAGACCCTCTAGTTGGTCTTTGCTCCTGCCTCCGCATCCCACGGGCTCTGGGGCTGGCACATCTCTCCCTCCAATCCCACCTGGCATGATCCTGTATCACCCCAACTTTCCCTGGTGCTGCTCCCCACACCCATATGAAATGGGGTTTTGGAGAACAAAGAGAGATAGATTTCAAAAACCAACCCAAAACCATTCCCAGGAGCATCCTGGTGTGGCCAAAACCAGACTCCAAGGTTGGTAAAACCACCAAAAAACTGCATCCCATGGGGTAAAGCAACCATCAAAGCATGGTGTGACCAGCCTGTCCATCATCCTGAAGAGGCTGGGGAAAAAAAGAAGAGGATGAAGTTAAGCTGGTTTTCACGCTGACCTCTACAATATCTACTGTCACGCACCTCCCCGGACGTGTGGGGGTCCGGCGGGGGGGACCAGGGCAGCCACGGTCCTGGGAAGCTGCTGGAGGATCATCGCTGGCTGCTGGGACACCGGCACAGCCCCATGGGGAGATGGCTGGGGTTGGAGCTGAAAGGCAGGAGGGGAAGGAGAACCCCAGGGATGTCCCAGTCCTGCTTTAATTGTGTCCTGTTAGTGTGACAGTGGAGGAGGAGAGGGGAGAGGAGCTGGTGGCAGGAGTGACCCTTCTCCCTGGCCCTGGGGGGAGCAGGATGGGAGCCTTGGAGGAGTGGGTGGTTTGCACTGACCCCCATCTTTCCAGGGGTGCCTGGATGAATTGTACTCCTAGCAAGTCCCAACCCCTGGGGACATGTCCCCATGCAGAAGTGACCTTCTCCAGGGTCTGCAGGGAGCAGGGAGGCATTTTGCAAAGAGCAGCTTTAGAATCACAGAACCCCAGACTGGTTTGGGTGGGAAGGGACCTTAAAGCTCATCCAGTCCCAACCCCCCTGCCAGCAGCAGGGACACCTTCCACTAGACCAGGTTGCTCAAAGCCTCATCCAGCCTGGCCTTCAACACTTCCAGGGAGGAGCAGCCACAGCTTCTCTGGCCAACCTGGGACACTGTCTCACCACCTTCACACCAAAGAATTTACTTTCAGTAAAGAATTTACTTTGCTGCCTCAGACCCCAGTGCCCACCCAAAACCCCAACCCCATCCCATCTCAGGACATGGTTTAGTGGGCCATGGTGGTGTTGGGTTGATGTTTGGACCTGATGATCTTGGAGATCTTTTCCAACCTTAATGATTCTGTGATTTTTCTTTCCCCTACCCTCCTGAGCCCTGATTGTCCCACAAATCCAGAGACAGAGCTGCTCTCCAGGGCTTACCTCGTGCGGGATGATGTAGGTCCCTGCTGGGGTGTCCCCCCAGACCCCATGGTTGTCCCCTGCTGCCCCCACCTCCATGGCTGGGACAGGTACAAGGGCGCTGGGGCGAGCAGAGCTGCAGCAGGACTCGTTGCTATAGTTGCTGGGGCTCAACAAACCCTCCCCAGAGGATTGACCAGTAAAGGAGTGTTCCTGGACTGGTTTTCCCTGTGGTGTATCCCCAGAGTAGCCCCTCCACTGCAAAAGGCTGTGGGGCAGGGGTGGCTCGTGCCCCCCTGATGGTATTTCTGAGCCTGAAAGAAATCCTTCCTCACAGGGGAGCAAGCTGGGAGCAGGGGACTGTGGGTTTATCCAAGCCCTGCTACTGGTCCCAGTAGCAGAGGAGACCTGGTCCCAGTACTGGGGCTGCTCAGCACCACTGGCAGCATCTCACAGCTTGTGGCTGTGGGATCTTTCCTAAAATCCCAGGTGCCAGCACCCTGTGGTCTCAACAGGTCCCATCACCCTGTGGTTTCCACAGGTCCCATCTATCGTGGCTGGTGGGAGACTGGTCTGTTCCTGCCCTGTGGCTCATGCTCCCAGTGCCTCAGTTTCCCTGTGTTGGGGGCTGCATTTCTAAGCTGGGAGATATTTGGGGATACTGAGCCCAAAAACAGGCACCCTGGGACAGAGCAAAGGTCCCTCAGCTGAGGGATAAGAGGGAAAAGCTGTGACAACAGCTCCCTGGAACCTTCTCCTGGGCTTTGGCCTTCTGGGGCTCTGGGACACCCCAAGCCAGACGTGATCCCATCTTTGACAACCTTTTCTTTCCAGTTTAAGGACCGTTGACTTGTGTTGGCTTTGAGCCCACTACCAGGTCACCTCTCCAGAGAAATGGGAAAACAAGGATGGGGTGGGGCCAGCAGGATGTGTTTTCCCATCAGAGCGGCTCGCTCCTCACCACACCACCTCTTTGATTGGGACTTGTTGAAAGGTCCTTTCAAGTGCTGGTGGAAAGCACCTGGAGGGAGCAGGAGGCAGCTGCAGCATGTCCCTGTGGGGCTGAGCTGTGTCCCCTGTGCCTGGGGTGGCTCCAGGACATCAGAGCAAACCTGACGAGGTACTTCTGCTGGGAGCACTGGGAGAGGGGTCTGGGTGAGAGTCTGGGATAGCTTTGGATGTCAGGCTGGGGTCGGATCTACAAGGCTTTGTGGTGCCTGCTGTCTGATGGAGGCAGCTCTGCCCCTGCACTACAGGTTTAGTGTCTCTGTTGATGGAGGGAGAAGTTCCTTCCACTTCATGGGATGTCCCTTTGCAGGTCCTTAGAGACAACATCCCACCACATACAACCAAGGCACAGTGTCTGGGGACATTGCTCAGCCCTGCCACTGCCACTTGAGGTCTGGTCCCTGGGGTGCCCATGGCACAGTGCTGGGTCCCTGGGTCTGGCTCCCAACCTCATGGACCTCTTCCCTGGAGATGCAATGACCAGCCACCACATACCTCCATGAAAACCCTGACAAGGCTTCGCATGAGCTCAAATCAATTGCACCAGACCTTGCTTCTCTCCCCTGCCACGAGTCCTTCCCAGGAACCTCCCATGGGGATTTATGTCCAGAAGACCAAAAGCAACTCATGTTTTCCCTTTCTCTCCCCCTGGCCATAGAGTTCTGTGTGTCCAAGCTCATCTCAGGAAAACACTCCACAAAACATTTCAACCTCAGCAAACCCCTTGCCATGAAAAACCACTTTCTCCCCCCAAAACCAGCCCAACTTCCTGCTGGCCCCAAATATCTTTCCTCCACCTCCATCAGCTGCATCTCCCCAAACTACTCTTCTGGGTGATTATTTCCAGCAATATCACATCATCCAAAATCTGCCATCCACCGCCAGCCCAGATCTGGGAACTTTTCCCAGGAACCCAGCCTGCAGCCAGCCCTGCTCACCAAGCAAGGAACAGATCTCTCCAAAACCTCTTGTTCTGCCCCTAAATGGCACTGGGGACACCCCCAGATGCCAGGGGAGGAGCACTCTGATGTTGGCTGCCTTGGCCTCCAGCCGTTGGCTCCAGTCAGGCTATTTTCTGCTTGATTAGATTTTGCTCTGTCTTCCTAATTTCTCCAAGCCCCTCCAAATTACTCCTCTGCCTTTTGTTATAACTCCTAAATTCCCATTATTTGCACATTTAATTACCGTGCTGATTACCCCCTGCTTCTGGCAGAGCCCAAGTATCCGTCTCGCTGGTGCTCACATTGTTCTCGTTCTGTAGGAAGGATTCAAGCACTGGGGTGAAGGGCTCAGCAGTGTAAGGAGACGTTCTGCCAGCGATGGGACAATGAGGAGAGGCAGGGAACCTGCTCTGAATGTCCTCAGGGCGCCCCATCGCAGCCTGAGCCACTTTTGGAGTGCTATTATCTGCCCTCCTGCATGGAGGAGTGGAGAGAAGAAAGAAGATTAGAGGGAAATAAAGAAGAAAGAAGAAGAGATGAGAAGAAAGAAGAGAAAGAAGAAGAGAGGAGAAGAAAGAAGAGAGGAGAAGAAAGAAGAAAGATGAAGAGAGGAGAAGAAAGAAAGAAGAAAGAAGAAAGAAAG
>NW_010322055.1:0-220 GCF_000700745.2 Antrostomus carolinensis
GTTGTGGAGTCTCTTTTCCGCACGTCACAGCTGAGTGAGGGTCTGCGAATGCCCCCTGGGATGGACACCTTTGAGGTGCACTTAACTCCTGTAAACACCGCAGGCTGCACGCCAAGACACGGCTCCTTTGCTATCTGGGCTGGGTTAGCTAACAGCTCACACCAATGTTTCAGAGTTTATAAAAATCTGACAGAATCATGGCTAAACCAGAGAGTGCTGT
>NW_010322055.1:230-481 GCF_000700745.2 Antrostomus carolinensis
TTATGTGTGAAAGCAAGCAAGGGGCATGAAGCAGGTCAGGGTTGGGCAGTTCTGGGCTTCCAACATCCGCTTTGGGACTTCTCTGGGAAACCCGAGTGTTTGTCACACTGGAGCATCTGCGCTTTTCCATGTGTGTATTAAGATACCAGGAGCAAGAAATGTTATGTATCCTGTATGGATTTGTGTAATTGCTCAAGATACTGTTTTGAAAGTGCAAAAACGTCCAGTTTCTAACAGCAACAACTAATTAT
>NW_010322056.1:0-266 GCF_000700745.2 Antrostomus carolinensis
GCTCTTCTTTATAGCGGGACCAACTCGGGCCAGATCTGTGTGTGGGACACCGAGACACATCGCTGCTTCATGACGTGGGAGGCCGACGAGGGCGAGATTGGTGGGTGCAAATGCTCCGGGTGTCTGTCAGGGCTGTAATGAGGAACTCGTTAGGAATGAAGAGCAGTGAGCTCTTGATGAAAAACTGAAGGAAAAACTTCTTTCCTGTGAGGGTGCTGGAGCCCTGGGACAGGCTGCCCAGAGAGGGTGTGGAGTCTCCATCTCTG
>NW_010322056.1:551-2610 GCF_000700745.2 Antrostomus carolinensis
GGGGGTTGGACTGGATGATCTCCTGAGGTCCCTTCCAACCCCACCAGTCTGGGATTCAGCGTGCAGACCTCTCATTTCAGCTGTGCTCAGAAAACCAGTTTGCTGTGTCAGATGCAAGATGTGTGGGGTGGCGATGGGTCTGGGACCTGGGTTTCCTCAGGGTCCTGGGTTTCCTTGGGGTTCACCTCCAGTCTGTAAAAACGCTGGGTACTGGGCTGTAGAAGACCTCCACTGCCCTACCTGAATGAATCAGTGGCCTGGCTGTCAGGAGGACACCTTGGGTGATGGCTGGGAGCTGTGGATATTCACAGGTGACCTTTGTTCCTGGGTGTTCTCCCAGGTGTCCTGGTGTGTCGGCACAACAGGCTGGTGAGCGGCAGCAACACGAAACGCATCCGCCTGTGGGCAGTGGCCGCCGTGCAGGAGCTGAGGCTGAAAGGTCCCCATGCCAGGTAGGAAGGAGGTCGTGGCCCCAGCATCCCCTGTCTCACCATGCTCTTGAGATGCTCTTCCCCTCATCTGGCAGCTCCTAGGACCTGTCTGAGAGGCTTTTCATGGATAGACTCTGCCTGCAGCCACACTGCTCCTGTTGCTCTTCATCCTTAGCTTTTCCTCACCATCCTCTGACTCTGGATTCTTTCTGTCTGGATCTTTTGACTGAATTTTTGCCACAGGAGCTGAACCTTCTCCATACTGGAAATGGGTGAAGTTTTCTCATACTTGAAGTTTGTGTCAGTGGTTTGCAGGAAATCTTTTAAGAGAATGAGTGAAAATACATCACCTTTGTTTCTCCTCTCATGCCATTGCTTCCCCTGTTTTCTTTCTTTCCTCTAAAAGGTGGTTGCAGTGTGGAACGAGGAGCAGTGAGCTCCTGAGGAAAAACTTAAGGAAAAACTTCTTTTTTTTTTTCCAGTGGTCACTGAAAATGTTCAGTGTGGACAGTGGTCACTGCTGATGGTCACATTGAACCATTTAGCTGCAAATATGTGACTGGGCTCGTTAGAAAATTGCATTTAAAGGAGGCAGAGTGCCTGTTCCAACAGTTGGGTCAGTCCTGCTCATCCTCCTTCCCTCCAGGTCTAGCTCGGTCCTGCTAGAACATGAGATCACCCTCGACGGGACGATAGTCAGCGCGGCCTTTGATGACTCTCTAGAGATGGGAATTGTGGGCACCACGGCGGGAACGCTGTGGTACATCAACTGGATGGAGAGCACGAGCATCCGACTCATCAGCGGCCACAAGAACAAGGTGAGAGGAGCTGGGACAGGGTGGTTTGTCCCGCAGAGCAGCGGGTGCTGAGTGTGCTGTCCCTGCCTTGGGAAGTGTCTGTGGGCTGCAGAAACGTTTCCTGGTCTGGCCATGGGAGAGGTCAGGGAGCTGCAGGGCTGATGGGATGACATGGAGGAGTCTAGAGAGAAAACATTGAGGAGTCCAACAATCCAGCAATCCCGGGAGAGCCAGAGCCCGAGCCAAAGCCAGAGAGAGCAAGAGAGGAAGAGCCCCTCATGGATCTCCTGCCCATGGGGGACAGGAGATGGAACAGCCCCTTGGCAGAGCCCAATGCCCATGGAGCTGATCCATGGCAATATTCCTCCCCCCTGAGATCTTGCGCTTGCAGACGGACAAACACAAAGTCCTTCAGTGCCAGGGACACAAATGCAACATGGGGATGTTCTCAGCGTTTCTCTCCTGACAAATCCCAGCTGAACCCAACCCCAGCGCTGTTCCCAGCTGCTGAACAGAACCAGCTCTGGCCCAGCTCACACCAGGACAGTTGTGTAGTGCCTGGTCCTCGCTTTGAGGCTGGGTTTACTGATTTTTATTACAAGCTTAGATGTTAGCCCAAAATCTAAGCACAAACCAAAGCACCCCACCTTACTTTACATTTAGGGCATCTTGCCTGGTGTCTCCCATGAGGGGAGTCCTGGGGGATGTGAGGGCAGAGGAGCTGATGTCCTCTAAGCTGCAGCATTTGTAGGGCCCTCTTCAAAGAATCATTGAATAGTTTGGTTGGAAAAGACCATTGCAATCATCTAGTCCAACCATAAACCCAGCATT
>NW_010322056.1:3000-4054 GCF_000700745.2 Antrostomus carolinensis
CCATGTCCTTCTTGGAGTCAGGGGCCCAACACTGAACCCAGCACTCCAGCTGAAGCCTCACCAGTGCTGAGTGCAGGGGGAAGAACTTCCCTGGTCCTACTGGCCCCACTATTTCTTCCCCATCTCTGTTCTCGCTGCAGGTGACTGAGATGTGCTTCAGTCCTGATGAGACTCACTGCTCAACCTGTGGGGAAGACGGCAGCGTGAGGATTTGGTCTCTGAGCAGCATGGAGCTGGTGGTTCAGTTCCAGGTCCTCAACCAGGTAATTGTTTGTGGTACATCAAGATCTTCCTCTTGGCCGAGGGCACGTTCCACTGCTGGGGATCACAAGGACCACAGTGTCTTTATGGAGCAGACTAAAGCTGGAGAAACACTTGCAGGTGGAGTTCTTAGTGCACTTGGTTGCACAGTCCTGCTGTCCCCACCATGTCATTGTGTCTCTGCTCTTGTTGCTTTGCAGAGCTGCCAATGCCTGGCCTGGAAGCCTTGTCCTGTCGTTGTGTGGGGAGCTGAGAGCCAGCAGGTCGTGGCAGGGTACAGTGATGGCACCATCCGTGTCTTCAGCATTTCCAGGACAGAGATGGAGCTGAAAATGCACCCCCACGCTGTGACAGTGACAGCGATTGCCTACTCCACAGACGGTGAGGCTGCCTGGTACAACGCTGGGGAGATGTTGCCTTGGGGAGCACAGCTTGGTTGTACCTGGGCTACCTTGACCTCCAGCCACTCTGTGTACTGGTCACCTGCCCAAAAGTCCGGGGCCAGGGAGAGCCAGAGAACTTGTATCAATGAGCTTTGGTAGCTGCCAGCTGAGCGCGTGGTCAATGGGACACGGGAGGTGTATTGAGAGAGGGGGTTGGGTGGATCAAACATGGCTTTGCGTCCTCCTGCTTATGATCTACAGTGGCTCTTCTCCTGTGTGGAGTTTTAATGGGCATCCTGGAGACATCTCATCCTGCCCAGCCCTTCACTCAGAAGTTCCCAGCCTTTCAAGGTGTTTTGGGACATCAGTACCCCACAATCTTGGACCTTTCTCCTATGGGCTTTTTATTC